>NW_027331992.1:2339524-2542809 GCF_048418815.1 Hemitrygon akajei | reverse complement strand
CATGTCCGAGTCTTTCAAGATACTGGAAGGAAGTTTCCCTAACTGTCGCTTATATTTTTCAACGTAAATTTTAAGCTTAACCCTTTGACTGTTTTGTTCGGTATTCTTTGAGGAAAAGGTACAATTTGGGAGACATCTGATTTGCACATTTTGGCTTTTACTTCTTTTTAAAGCTAGGAGGGCGCTCTTGCTTAAATGCAAGGATGTCGTTCCACCTACTCACGCTCAATGGTTACGTGATGTTATGTCATGCTTAAATTTAGAGAAGATACGTTGTTCAATTTCTGAACCGGAATCTGGACCGCCTGAAAGCTAAAGGTTTATTTTTATTTATATTCCATGGGCAACGGATAGTTATAAAAGACGCCTGCAACAATGTCTGTCAAAGGAATGGAGTATCTACGGATCCGTTTAAGATAGAGGCGGTAACAACAAAGCCAAGTCCCCAGACGGCGAGCGCATTGTGCTTGACCCTTGAGTACAATTGTGGGATCGCAAAGGACTACTCTAACGTGAGTCACCCTTTATATCAGCTTCTGTTTAGTTACCTTGCTTTGGGGAAGAACGTGAGGAGGACGAAAGAGACGACGGAAACGATTATATCAGCTCTTCGGAGCCTTTTGGAGCAAGATGGGATGTGAAATATGAAGAGACCTTTCTGTTGCTGAAGGAGCTGCTGAGGAAAGCGCTTTGTCTGGCCTTTGCAGACACCCAGTTACCGTATGTATTCTACACAGATGCCAGCAGCAGAAAGGGCATGGGGGCATGTATACTGGTATCTCTCCTCTCTCTCTCTCTCTCTCTCTCTCTTCTCTCTCTCTCTCTCTCCTCTCTCTCACTCCTCTCTCTCTCCTCTCTCTCTCCTCTCTCTCTCCTCCCTCTCTCTCTCTCTCCCTCTCTCTCTCCCTCTCCTCTCTCTCTCTCTCCTCTCTCTCTCTCTCTCCCTCTCTCTCTCCCTCTCTCTCTCTCTCTCCTCTCCTCTCTCTCTCTCTCTCTCCTCTCTCTCTCTCTCTCTCTCTCTACTCTCTCTCTCTCTCTCCTCTCTCTCTCTCTCTCTCTCTCTCTCCTCTCTCTCCTCTCTCTCTCTCTCTCTCTCCTCTCTTTCCCTCTTTCGCTCTCTCCCCCGGAGTTACCAGTAGGGGAGTCCGATCATTGATGCGTTATCCCGACGTGCACCTGAAGGGCCGGAAAAGGACGGAGAGTGGGAGAGCGTTCCTGCCGCTGGAGTCAAAGCCATCCACTAGTTTTCCATCATGGGGATGGCAGAGAAAAGTCAATGGCAGAATCGATTGGTAAATGACCTGAGAGCTTCTGATGGTACCGTTCCACAAGCCTCATGCAACCTGACGTCTTGAAGACAATACAGCTGCCAGAATCCAGCCCTTGAGAAGTGGCAGCCACTCAGCGAGATGGCCCGTGGATTGGCACCGTTTGGTCAGCAGTTGTGAAAGAGGACAGAGCCCCAAACAGAAAAGATGTTACTGGGCATGCATGGAGTCGGGAAGTCAAGTCTTACGCCTTATCACCCCCAAGGTGATCCCCAGCCCACAGTGTTCAATGAGAACTTCCAAGGCTGCTCCGAAGCTTGGGGATTAGCAAAGAAAGTCCAGATGTTGGACATCTAGTCCCACTGCCAGAACTGTACACGGAATGAAGATATCGGGTACTTGCCGTATCATCTGATGTTGTGCGCGAAGTGAGGCAGTCCGCTGTTTTGGGTGTGTTGGGGACGATCTACAACAGAAGGCTTATCTGAAGTATGTGTCTCATATGAGAAGGGTGCTGAAAAAAAAAACATGTGGGCCAGATGAGATCTCGGTTACCAAAGAGAATTTTTAAAAAATGTAGGTTCAACCAAGTGATGCCTGGGAGACCGAGTACTCATACTAAAATTGAGGCTACGTGGAAGCGTAAGTTGGCTGAACGCTCAGCTGCTGCGCACTATGTAGCGGAGCGGCAGAGGTGAACGTATCATACTTCCGTGTGTAAACAGCGGATGGGAATCGGGCCTGTCAAAACTCTCTATCGGAACCACCTTCTGCCTCTAAGACAACTGATAACTGTTGACACAGAGCCCCGACCTGGATCTACACTTAGGGGGGAACCGGAGGACAAGCAAGGGTTAGGAAAAGACTGGACGTGGGGGCATGGTATATGCTGGCCCTTCGCACTCTACCCAATAATTGACGAAGAGATTCCCAACACTTCTCATGTTGAGGCGGCTTAAATGGGGGAAATATCACTGGACAGGTAGGTTCCAGGCCGGAAATTGAAGGGAGGCCGGACTCAAAATAACTTGAGGTAGCCAACCTACAACACATAACAGGCCCTTCGGCTGAAAAACCTATGCCGAACATGTCCCGAGCTTAGAAATTTTCTCGCCTTACCCATAGCCTTCTGCTTTTCTAAGCTCCATGTGCCTTTGCAAAAGCCTTTTAAAAGACCGAATCATATTTGCCTCCACCACCGTTGCCGGCAGCCAATTCCACACAGTCACCACACTCAGAGTAAAACATTTCCCCTGACAGCTACTCTTACCTACTCCCCAGCACCTTAAACCTGTGTCCACTTGTGTCAACCATTTCAGCCCTGGGACAAAAGCCTCTGACTATCCACCACAATCAATGTCTTTCATCATCTTATACACACACATCTATCAAGGTCACCTATCATCTTCCGTCGCTCCAAGGAAAAAAGACCGAGTTCACTCAACGTATTCTCAGAATGCATGGCCCCAATGTAGGCAACATCCTTGTAAATCTCGTCTGCACCTTTTCTATGACTTCCACATCCTACCCTGCAGTGAGCCGACCGAACTGTACTCCAAGTGGGGTCTGACCAGGGTCCTATATAGCTGCAACATTATCTCTCGGTTCCTAAATTGAATTCCACGATTGATGAAGGCGAATACACCGTACGTCCTCTTAACCACACTGTCAGCCTTCGCAGCTGCTTTGAGCGTCCTATGGACTCGGACCCCAAGATCCCTCTGATCCTCCACACTGCCAAGAGTCTTCCCATTAATACTATATTCTGCATCTTATTTGACCTACCAAAATGAACCACTTCACACTTACCGGTTTTGAACTCTATCTACCACTTCCCAAGCCCAGTTTTGTATCCTATCAATTATCCCAGTGTAACCTCTGACAGCCCTCCACACCATCCACAACACCTACGAACAATGTGACGTCAACAAACATACTAACCCATCTCTCCACGTCCTCATCCAGGTCATTTTTAAGAATCACGAAGAGTAAGGGTCCCCAGAACAGATCCCTGAAGTACTCCACTGGTGACTGAACTCCATGCAGAATATGACCCGTTTACATCCAATCTTTGCCTTCTGTGGGCATGCCAGTTTTGGATCCACAACGCTATGTCCCCTTGGATGTCATGCCTCCTTACTGTTTCAATGAGCCTTCCATAGGGTACCTTATCAAATGCTTTTCTGAAATCCATATACACTAATTCTACTGATGTCCCTTCATGAATGTGATTAGTCACATTCTCAAAAAATTCAATAGGACTCGTAAGGGACATCCAGACCTTGATAAAGCCATGCTGACTATTCCTGATCATATTATACATCTCCAAATGTTTATAAATCCTGCCTCTCAGTATCTTCTCCACCAACGTACTAACTACTGAGGTAAGGCTCACTGGTCGATAATTTCCTGGGCTATCTCCAGTCCCTTTCTTGAATAATGGAACAGCATTCGGCAACCCTCGAATCCTCCGGAACCTCTCCCGTCCCCATATATGATGGAAAGATCATAGCCAGAGGCTCAGCAATCTCTACCCTCGACTCCCACTGTAGCCTGGGGTACATCTTATCCGAACCGGTAACTTATCCAACTTCATGTTTTCCAAAAGCTCCAGCACATTCTCTTCGGAGTAGCTATCTGCTCAAGCTTTTAGTGTGCTGCAAGTCATTGCTACTATCACCAAGATCCTTATCCATAGTGAAAACTAAAGCAAAATATTCATTAAGCACCTCTGCTATTTCCTCGAGTTCCATTACACTTTCCAGCTGTCACACTTGATAGGTCCTATTCTTTCACGTCTTCTCGTCCTGGTCTTCACTTACTTGCAGAATGTCTAGGGGTATTCCTTTATCCTGCCGGCCAAGCCTTCTCATGGCCTCTTCTGGCTCTGTTAATTTCCTTCTTAAGCTGTTAGTCTTATCATCTTCTAGATCTTCAACATTACCTAGCTTTCTAAACCTTTTGTAAGCTTTTCTTCTCTTCTTGACTAGATTTATTGCAAGCTTTGTACACCACGATTACTGTACCCTACCATAACTTCGCTGTCTCATTGGAACGTACCTCTGCAGAACTCCACACATATATCCCCTGAATATTTGCCATATTTCTGCCATACTTTTCCGTGAGAACGTCTGTTTCCAATTTAAGCGTCCAATCTCCCACCTGATAGCCTCATAATTCCCCTTACTCCAGTTAAAACGCTTTTTAACTGTCTGTTCCTATCTATCTCCAATGTTATTGTAAAGGAGATAGTCTTATGATCACTGTCTCCAAAATGTTCTCCCACTGAGAGATCTGACACCTGACCAGGTTAATTTCCCAATAAGAGTTGAAGTGCATTCTCTCCTCTTGTAGTCTTATCTACATATTGTGACAAGAAACCTTCTTGAACACCCCTTACAAACCCTACTGCATCTATGCACTTTGCTCTAGTGAGATGCCAGTCGATATTTGGGAAATTAAAATCTCCCATCACGACAACTCTTTTATTAATTACACCTTTCCAGGATCTGTTCCCCTATCTGCTCCTCGATATCCCTGTTACTATTGGGCGGCCTATAAAAAAACACACAATAAATTGATTGACCTCTTCCTGTTCCTAATCTCCACCCACTGAGGCTCCGTAGGCAATCCGTCCTTGCTGTCCCACCTTTTCTGCAGCCGTGACACTACCTCTGGTCATGTAGCCTTCTTGCTCCGACATGAAGCCGAGTTTAGCCAAGTGACAAGGGGACCTGAGTTGTCACGAGGCACGAGCAATAAAAATGGAGGGGCCGCCCCATTTAGACATAAAACAGCACAGGGTATGTCTAAAGGTGAAGAATTAGTTTATGGTGTCAGAGGTTTCAAGGACTCCGGAAAAACCCTGAGAGTGGCCTATGTCACATTGTAAAACAATGTGTATCAACTGTTTTCCCTGGTGAGATTGGCCACTACCATGTTTACCTGAGTTGGAGTCCCAATATCACGAAATTTCTGTGAGACGACCTATTAATGAAGGGAAGATAAATAATCTCAAACTCATGAGGACCTGAATAATTTTGGTGGGGGAAGTGCAACACCGTAGAAAACGTTTCACTGCTAACGTCGTGGTCTTTCTGTGGAAGTAGTGTTTAACGGTTGCTTGGAATGTGAGCATCCAATCAGGGGAGAGTTCTTTTTGGCCTGACACCGATGTGAGCTGGGGCCTTTGCTCGGCGGGAGAGGAAGAGATCCTTTTAACCGGTTTCGACATCGTGGAAGACCGTGATTTGATGGAAAACCGCAATGGAGGTCTACGGAGAATAGTTGGAAATGACTTTTAGAACAGTTAAGCTCCAACTGTTGTAACTGTTTAATTACAATGGGCCCCTTTTGAGTTTTCTTTCTTTCTTTTCTTAACTGACCCTTAGTTAGATAACAATCATAAACATAATTCCTTCAAACGCCTGTTGTTTTCTTTTTTCTTTTCCTGGCACCGGAGTTCTAACAGCGTAGCAAATCACACCGCATTCACACAAACCAGGGTTTTGTGTGGGGGAGCAGTTGCAATCGCACGGATTTTTTGGGAACAAATTGAGTCTTCCCTAGAGGTACACAACCCATTGAAACCAAGGTTTGTATGACTTAGATTATTGTGTTTATACCAAGCATTGACATCACTGCTGCATTGTTTTTGGAGTGAGACTAACAGTGGACCAAGTTATGGTTTATTCCATCGCAACGAAATGCGCTGTTCCCTTTATCGTGGGGTAAAGGAAAAGTTGGGTTTAAAGTTTTTTTTTCCTTCAAGCTGTACAGTACTTTGAGTTCTCTGGTATCTCTGTGTATCTCGTTCCAGGAGGTTATTTGTACTGTCAGTTTTCTCCACCCAAACCTATAACGTTAGCTGTTTTTGCCTTCTGTCTTCCAAATTCGTTGATCTGTAGCTACCCCGTGGTTGCCACAACTTGTCTGCAATCTTGGTAACCTTCTTTTTCCCCTTGTGTGAGCTTTCTCCTTCATGAATCCATCGTTTGCGGTCACATACCCTAATCTTAGATCTCCTGTACAGCTGAGGAAACATCAAAGGGAAGAAGTGATTTTTCTTCTATTCTCATTTCGTTTGTGTTTTTCTATGTAGGTATTGCTGTAACTGAGTTCCTTCCTACTCCCCATTTGGGTTTTAATATTAATGGTGTTTGGGATCTGTTTCTATTATATCCCGATACCCATGCAATTCCCCAATATAATATAACTTTAATACTCTTTTTCAACGGGCATTTTAACCCCGTGGAATCAGCGTTGACTGGGAAATCATTTTAATTTGACCATACAGCAGCTGCTAAAGGCATTCTTCAAGATGGCGTGGGAATTAATGTTGAAATACTCTTTATAACAGCCCAATATTTAAATTAAACTTTTACTTGTATATTGTAAATTGCATTGTAAAATGTCTTGAGCAACATGTTTTATGTTCTCTAAAAGAAAAACAATTTTATAGTGAATGCAGACAAATATTCAATCTTCCAAAATATCAATTGCAGATTCCCGTATTTAACTGTCAGGCATTTTCGTCAAATACCGGCATCCTTCTGAAATGTGGGCCTCTTATATCCGGAAAAGATAGTGCAGACGTTTTTTTATACTATATTCTACATTACCTGATCATTTTCTCCAGAGTCTGGGGTCTAATACAGAAAACATACCTGTTGTCTACCCCGCAGTATGATATTCTGTTTCACTTTCTGTTCAATTCTCCTGGATATGTGGTTCCTCCTTCTGCTTCAATCTGTACTAAGCAGTGTAAGAGGTTGTTGTCACTTCTTGTCCTGTGTGTTAGGGGTTGCTTCCCACCCCGAGCACAAGATTCCCTTTGTGCGACGATGTTTCCTTTAATATGTGCGCATGCGCACTCCTGCCCTGTACGTGTTTCGGACGATTTCAGCAACATGTTTGCAGAGCTACCCCTCCACTTCGTAAGATTATGATTTCCGCTCGATTCCCGATGTGGTCCGAGTGAGCGCTGTGTCCTCAACCCACCGAGTGGGTAGTGGAAGCTTATCCTCCAAGCGAGCGGAGAGTGCCAGTTCCTTTGACAGCAAAGAGACATTTATTTGTTCGTTTCAAAAATGATTTAATGTTTAATTAAATATTCTAGTGAAGTATGTGACATGAGACTTCAGGTTTTAATCAACCTATTTTGCACTCTGGTAGTTTAGACATGGTAATAATAATTTGGGGCACTCCAGTGTTACATCTATTTAATTCCTCTATTTTTCTTTAAACTGTTTCAGGCTAAGGGTGAATCAGCTCATTCAGATCAAAGGAAGTAGCTGATATCGTTTTGAGACTTGTTTCATCAATAGTGGACGTCTCCTGCTACCAGTTGAATAGTTCTCATGAGATCCGAAGGACAAACATTTTTCAACATTACATATTTGCTCTCTGATCTCGCGTGCGTCCGAAACAGCCTGGCACGTACTAACCTGATTTGTCTATCAAAGACAACTGATGGTCGTATGTCAGATACCAGAAGGGTTTCCGTGTTAATATGAAACATGTTATGCAGAGGGATTTCATAAATTTATTCATGAAGTTCTTCCTCACATTAAAGGGATATTCTCAATAGACAGAGCTTGAATGCAAAATGTGAGGAGGATTTAAATCGCTTAAAGAGTTGCTGACCCAGGCACCGGTGCCGGCTTTTTTGGACCTCCGATTGCGTTTTCCCTACAAACCGATGCCAACTGAGGGGTTTAGGGAATCACGAAATGCAAGCCTAAATGACTTCGTAACAGCATTGTGTGCCCAATCAGACGACTATGCGTCTGGAAATCTGAGTAAGGAGCTCATTAGAGATAGGATTGTTGTGGGCCTACTAGTCAACAAATTATCCTATAAACTCTGGCTGCAGGGAATTCTGACACTGGAGGAGTTTATTACAACGGTCTCTCACAGCTACTAGTAAAGGTAATGGCACTCTGTCGTCATTTGTAAACCAGATAAAGTGTTGTTGCTGGAAGATAATTCAAGGTAGAGTGAAAGTGAACCGACAGGTAGAGAGTGAGAAGAAAAAGAGCGTAAAGGATTGGACGAGAAGGAGTGCTTGGCACAGACGAAAATATATTCCAGGATCAGGCAGGTTTTTTTCCCCCAGTTTCATCTCAAACTTCAATTTAATCGGGGAGGCAGCTGGGATGCAAAGAAAATGTCACTGGGACGCAGAGGCCAGTGATGATGTCGGGGTCAGCTGTCAAAAACAGTTATCTTGCTCTAAAAGAACACACACAAAATGCTGAAGGATCTCAACAGACCAGGCAGAAACCACAGAAATGAGTAAACACTGACGTTTCTGGCCATTTATCAGAACGCTGAATGTGCGAGTGTTGTTCTGTACTTCGAGCATCTGCAGAAGTTTTAGAGCTTGTTTGGTTCATCACATTGTTTCAACTTACCCACCAGTGGGGGAATTGAAGGAAAGAGTAGGAAGACTGCAAAACTGAAACACTTTACAGTTTTTATTTCTATTTTTGACTGATTTTCAAAAACTGTTTCAGTGGATATTTCACTGCTTTCTTTAATTCACCGCGGAATTTGCTCTGAGTCAGGGCGTAAATACACGTGTTGGTGCAGGAATTGAGAACCTACAGCATTCCCGATGTGTGCGCTGTGAGGTAACAGAGATCGGAGACAGAATATATAAAACTCTTGAAATCTGTTTATAGATTATAAAATACCACCTGTGTTATCCACAACAACAAGAAACTACTGGTTATGCTAAAGAGTAAAACGATAGATTTGCGTCGGTTCCCCATCTCCCGGTCTTTGTCAGTCTCTCCAGTCTTTTGTTCCCGAAGCCCCATGCGGGCTCAACTGGCCGCTGGAATCCGTCTGACAGTCTGAAAATTGAACAGCAAAGTCAGAAAGAATGGGACACAAGGGGTTAAAATGCGGTGAAACATCTTAAATGTCGCGCATGAAGGAGAGTTTTTGTAGCTTGTTGTATAAGCGCAATACCAGGGAACAGCATCAATTCTTACCGAAGGCTGGTATATAAAGCCCCATGGGACACTGTCCAAACAGGCCAGTACACTGACTCTCCCGATAACCACAGCCGCCGTTCTCTCGGTGCAATATTTTGCTTTCAGCCTCTCACAGCAAATGGAGACAAATCGATCGACGGTGAAAACGACATTCAGCCAGACAGAGGTGGCAGTGCTTTTAAAAATCAGCCATCAAACGAATTTGCACACAGCAGTGATGAACTGGAATGATCGGGTAAAATAAATCCAAACAGTCAACGTTAACAACGGATCCTTGATAACGACCAGGACATCGGTGGCTGCCATTCCCACCAGGTAGCGAGTGACACATTTGGAGAGACCGCACTCTCCTCGGGAGAGGATAACAATTACCACCATGTTCGCTGGAACAGAGACACTGAAGAGCAAGTTGAAAACATACTGAACAGAATAAACTGCAGCTGTTATAGGGGATATTTCCACATATCTGTTGCAACTCGCAGTGTGGAGACAGGGCACACTGATGTTGTAGACAGAAGAGTTTAAACAGTGATCTGAGGTCAATATGTTCTAAGATATAGACTCCTTACCGAAATGTGAAGTGACAGTGGAAACCTAAAGCATGAGTTACTACCTCCTCTGAGGCAATAGTGGATGGAATATTGTCGTCTGGCCCCTTCCCAGTCTCGTTTAGTGAAATGAATTAATCCAGCTGTTGATGGCGGGGTGATTCCATTAGCTTCCAGGGCAATCCCTGTCAAGGGCAGTACACCGAAGGACGGAACAGAAACAGGAAAAGCTGGAAAGTAATTCAAGCACAACAGATTATGTGGAAAAACAGTTAATGTGTCCCTTCTTAGAACTGTTCTGTGAGCGACTACTGTTCACTGTTTTCGCTTTTTATTCAAGCCAACTGGGGCTTATTGGTTCCAGCATTCCCGTGTTTGGTTCGAATTCCAGCATTTACAGCCTCACTCACTTTGCAACTGAGCATTGCCTGATTCCAACAGATACAACGCGATCTGACGCAACCTCACAGACAGACATGACGCCTCCGACTCAATTCATCTCAAGTAAGCAGAGGATAAGAACTTAAGGACCAGTAGCATACACGCTGCTATAGTAGATGTCTGTAATCGTGTCAGATGTAGTTGCAAGATAATAAATTTCATAGTATTGATAAATATGAAGCAACTCGTCGGTTGTGATAATTGACTCAGCAACGACTTCACTGTGTTGTACATCAACTGCATCACATTCAGAACCAGCGCACAAATTTATTGAAAATCCTTAATTTTCATGCTATATAATGGAAGCACTCACATTTGCAAACCTGTTACTACCAATTGATAGTTTGATACGCCTAACTCAGGCAACAGCTCACGTTCAAATGCAGACAATCAAATCGTACGATCTCAGCGGGTTGTTTAAAAATAATATTTGCAAATACATTGCAGCTGCTACAAGACTAAAAGCATACAGACCCGAAAATTCCACTATTGAGAACAAGCAGCTGGAAGAGCGCTGTCTCCCGCGTTTAATTCCACTGACATCGGCAGATTCGCTGACTTACTGTGGCGGATTGTTTTCGGTCCAGATCCCAGAATCAACAGTCATGGTGTTCCGTTCCTAAAACTCGGAACACCGGGACTGGGCAAGTGAAACCGGAAGCCAGCGATAGAAGCTATCTCAACATTGCAATTAACTTCAATTCCCACCAACGCAGCTGACACTGTGGCTTACCGAGATTTCCAAAGACTGAAATAACAGGATAGTAAACTTCTCCTATCCGCAAGATGACTGGATACACGATTTCAATGAGAACCTGTGACATCTGCTACTCCCGAAATCGCAGCTCAGGCAGTGACTCTGAGCTTATGCATTCCAAACGGCCCTGATTTATATAAAGGATCGGTCTTCAGAGATACGGTTATACCCCTTACTAAATTTCTTAGTTACAGTTACTTGAACTGTGAGCACTTTAATTCAACACCATTGTCACTGATGTAAGTATTCTGCTGATTCAAGAAACACATATGAAAATTCCTGGGCATGACTTCAGCTGTGACTCATCAGATGGAAATAATGACGGAGTTCCAATGACACAGACTGCGACTGACAGAGTCGTGGGTTTAGCAAAGGACAGACAGGTGAAAAGCTAGGAACTGATTGGTCCGAGACCACAGCTGTTCATAGTTTATTATATCCATGTCAGCTACTGTCACTGAGCTTGGGGGCAGATTCAGTAGTGAGCAGGGTTCGGAGAGAGTTTGATAAGTGAATGAGTGGAGCTGTGACAGATGGACAGAGTCTGGGGAAATCTGAGGCCAGCCACTCCGAGAGAAACGATCCAGAAATGTCCTTTTACCCTGGTGGATTATTGAAATGTTCAGAGGAACCTAGGGTCCCTGTAAACAAATAACTGTTTGTTAAAATTCCGGTACCGCAGTTGGATGGGAAGGGAAACAATATTTTGTCATGTGATGGAAGACGAATGTCGAAGAGGGGTAGAATGTTCTAACTGGCTGGTGGCGTAAAGGGCTCTGGTGAGAAAGCGCCTAGAACTTTACTTTTAGGTGTCATCATAGTTCCTCAGCAAAGTTATCCCTGCAAGAGAGAGAGTGGAGGGACCATTCCTCACACTTAGTTGACTGGTTCAAGAGATAGCAGCCTGTCTGTGTGAGGGCGTGAATGAGATGGGCCTTCATTCTCTGGAATTGTGCGGAGAATTGTTGGATTCTCTCACATAGTTCGAACCGGGCAGGGCGGATGATTCCCCTGGTGAAAATTCTATTACCGTGGTTCACAGACTCAGAACGAGGAACTGATATTCAGGAAGGAGTGGAAAAGATTTTTTTTTTCTCATCAGTGCCTACTTCTCCAGTTAGACAGTACGGGAAAGGAAGAGACAATTTAGTGTGTGATTATCACTGAATTATACAATTTTTCTAGAGAACTGGAGATTGGCAAATGCCTTTGCACTCTCTATGAACAGAGGGATGGAAAAGAAACTAAGTTAGAGGTGAAGGCGAGTAAGTCTGAATTCAGTTGCAGGAGCCCGTGATTAAGGATGAGATTTCAGGTTCCTTGTAGGCTCATGATAAAATGGAAGGGTTAGCATTGATTCCTTAAGGGGAACAAGACAAGGCGTGAGAAGGAAGCAAGGGAAGTGAGGAAGAAAGGACGCTGGACATGACACAGGCTTTGGACGAGACAAGGATTCCGGGCCTGGGCTAGGACTTGACAAGAATAGAGGAACCAGGACATGGAACTGGGAGAGACAGGAACGTAGAGCCTTGGTCGAGGGAGGGAGAGGAACGCAGTGCCTTGGTCGAGGGACAGACATAATCATGGAACACAGAGCCGGGACTCATGCACAAAACAGGGAGCCGGGACCCCTCCTAGTGTACTGGACTCATTACACAGAGCACAGAATACGACGAGACGGTTCCCAACACAAGGTAGCTGCAGGCGGCCGGAGCTAACCAGCGAAGGCATGGACACAGAGACTGTTCAAAAACAACGAAAGACAGTCCCTATCTTGCTCCGGTGGTTGAACGTGACAGCGGTGAAGGCAAGGCTCCAGGCGAGGCAGGGCAGGGCGAGGCAAAAGGAGGCTCCAGGAGGAAGTTGAAGGGATTGGGACAGGGACAATCCAGCAGCCAGAGGCTGAATCTTGAAGCTATTTATGAGGCAAGCCCAAACGAGAATGAGTTGTCGCAAGAGAAATTGGTGAAAACCGGAAAACCTGGAATAAGGAGTTGGACCGGGCAGTGAACCGGAATGCGGATTTCACGGACCGGACCATGAACATGCCGTTAAGCTGGATGTCAAAATTGACGACTTGGTGACCACCTTTGCTGCAATACGAAAATAGACACAAGTATACGTAGGTATACGTAAGATTGACACATGTATACTTTCAGATGGTAGTTGGAATAAAGACATGGACAATTTTCTAAATCGATAGAATAATCTGAAATCAGAGGTGAAAGGTTCGTCGAGTTTTTGTGGAAGGTTCTCTAAAGGCGGGTTTGTACATTGAGTTGTTGGTGAAGAAGTAAATGGAATATGAACATACATTTCAAGAGGAGTAGAAATTAAAAAAAAACAGATGTGTAAAGCTTAGGCGGTATAAGGCATTGACTATACCGCAAGGAGCATTGTGAGCAGTTTTGGGCTCATTAACAACAAATAATTGTGCTGACATTGGAGCGGATCCAGCCGGGGTTCATGAGAATGTACTCAATGTAGTTGAGAAAAATCAGTGGGGATCTGATTGAAATCTATCGAATACTGAAAAGCCTATTTATCCTGGAAATGGGGAGAATATTTCCTATAATGTGGATTCTCAGACCGGATGGCATGGTCTATGAATAGAAGGACTTACATTTCGAACAGAGGATTACTTTAGTAAGTAGGTGTTGAATGTGCGGAACTCATTGCCAAACACAGTTGTTGTGGTCATGTCACCGGTATTTTTAAAGTGGAGGTTGGCAGATTCTTGATTAGTAAAGGGGTGAAAGGTTATGGACAGAAGGCAGAAGAATCGGTTAATATACAAGCCAGGATAACATGGTGAAGAATACACAAAGTGCTAAACGGCACAATTATTCTTTAGTTTTATTTTCTATGCATTTTTGCATTTTCCCTCAGTACTCCCTGAACCCGCCTGGTGTGCGCTATCTCTTTTTAGCTCTACATAATATATTTTGTTCGAGTTATCCACAGTGAATTCCATATCGCCAATGACAGATTAAATATATCCGGGCCATTGCAATCTCCTTCGCTCTCTTCCCAAAACCATCCTGATATACATTACCTAAAGCCCTGTGATTTATCCACCTTCAGCTTTGCCAGGACATTTAGCGTATCCTTTTTAATCTTAGTGATAATGTGATGTGGAATTTCATGCACAAACTGAAATCTCCAACTACAATGCCATTCTCCCCAATAGACTTGAGAACTATTCTCTTCAGACCTTGCCCACCTCGTCTGACCCCATACATTGATTGTTACCTTGGCTAACAGAGCTTCCCTGTTGTTTTTAATGTACATAAAACACTTATGAATACATTTATATCTTTGTCATAATTGATCATTCCTCCAATCATAATTTCTTGTTTTTAACCTGTCGGAGAATCTCACCTGGTCCTTCAACACCAGCTCCATAGCAAAGAAAGCTCATCATCGTCTCTACTTTTTACGAAGGCTGAGGAAAGTCCATCTCCCACCCTCCATCCTCATCACATTCTACTGGGGTTGTATTGAGAGCATCCTGAGCAGCTGCATCACTGCCTGGTTCGGAAATTGCACCATCTCGGATCGCAAGACCCTGCAGCGGATAGTGAGTTCAGCTGAGAAGATCATCGGTGTCTCTCTCCCCGCCATTACGGACATTTACACTACACGCTGGATCCGTAAAGGAAACAGCATTAGGAAGGACCCCATGCACCCCTCATACAATCTCTTCTCCCTCTTGCCGTCTGGGGAAAGGCTCCGAAGCATTCGGGCTCACACGACCAGACTATGTAACAGTTTATTTCCCCAAGCCATCAGACTCCTCAATACCCGAAGCCTGGACTGACACCTTGCCCTACTGTCCTGTTTATTATTTATTGTAATGTCTGCACTTTTTTGTGCACTTTATGCAGTCCTGCGTAGGTCTGTAGTCTAGTGTAGCTTTCTCTGTGTCGTCTTTTCTTTATTACGTAGTTCAGCTTCGTTTTTATTTGTACTGTGTCATGTAAACCATGGTCCTGAAAAACGTTGTCTCATTTTTACTATGTACTGTACCAGCATTTATGACAATAAAAGTTGACTTGACTTGACTTGATAGTCGCTATGGTAATTTGTGAACTGTGTTGCCCTTCTGATTTCTTCTGTCAAACTTTCTCTACACTCTTGATGCCATTGAACGTCCTCTACAGTTCTCGGTGTTCTCTTTGTTCCAGATGTCTGCTGTATTTCAGTCACTCTCCCAATAACTCTTGACATTCAGGGTTCCGAGGACCTGCTATCATTACCCTTCCTCCTTACACGTATATGATGACAACAAACCCTCACTTATTTAATCTGAAATAACTGTCATTTCCCAACGTTGCTTTACCGTAGGTGCAATGCCTTGAACAGTATTCAGCCCTCACAACTTCTTTTATAATTGATTGTCTCATTTTCTAAGTTTAAAAGATATACTGAATTTAGAAATTTTGAGCTCATCTATAAAACACTGCCCATCATGCCAAACCAATAGAATAATGCCAAAACATGTCAACAATTCATGAAATAATTAAACCAGAACTGTAAAGCTGAATAGGTATTAATGTTCTAAGTAATTACAATGTCAATTTTACCCAGGTGCAACATACTGTATTACCTTACCAATTTTTCTAACGGGTTGATGTAGCAAATTAGAGGATCACCTGTATTCAATGAATGTTGGAGAATCAATACCTCCTCTCTCCAGAGAGTCCAGGACTATGGTAGATTTTCAACAAATCAAACCAAAATGGAGTTAATAAGAACATTCCAGGCAAGTCAGGGAAGGGATAATAGAAACACAAATCGGAGGAAGGGTAGAGAAAGGCACTGAACATATCTCAGAGTTCAATGCAGTTCATTGAGGAACAAGTGGAAAACATCTGAATCCACAGCCATACTACATGGGTCAGCACACCCCTCTAAACTTCATCAACAGAGAAGAATTGAACTTGTTACTGTGTCTACAGTGATCATTTAACTTTGAGTGACCTGCAACAGTAATTGCTGCAACTTGAGACAATTTCTTGGCTCCACAATCTCTTTCTCTCTGACCATCAGCAGATAGGGTAGCAATTGAAAAATGGTCAGGAAGAAGTTCTGTGGGGCGGGGTTGCACAACATATCCTTGACTGTAACGATTTTATTAAGCGACACTTGCAAGATACTATAAAGATATGGAAGGAGATATTGTGAATGGAAGAGATTAAAATGGAACTTCTATCAGTGTAAATCTAATACTGTACATCAGCCAGAGCAGCCAGGTAATAGCATTCCAACTGTAATGTATAGTGGGCCATCAACCTCAAATGGACTACTTTTTACCTGCAGGAATGATCGGAAGGTCAATGCTGCTAAACACAGAGATATCTTGGATTAAATAGATAAATAAATAAATAAATAAATAATTAAATAGATAACTAACTAAATAAATAGATAGATAGATAGATAGATAGATAGATAGATAGATAGATAGATAGATAGATAGATAGATAAATAAATAAATAAATGAATAGAAAATAAACAAATGAATAAATAAATAAATGTATAAATAAATAAATAATGAATAATAAATAGATAGATAAATAAATAAATAAATAAATAAATGGATGAATGAATGAATGAATAAATGAATGAATGAATGAATGAACGAATGAATGAATGAATAAACTGCTAGATATTTCACACCGAGGAGGAAGTTTGCCATTCAGCAGCAGAACAACCGAACCAAACATGGAGTGGCTTCAAATAAAGAAAATTTATGTCCTTTATTGGCCTAGCCGGAGTCCTGACCTTAAGCTAATCGAACATATCCGGTAACACCTCAGAATTGTTATCGAGTGGCAAACCCGAACTAACTTGACATAGCTCAATAAATATTGTTGGGCGGTATGGAGGAAATCTTTCTTTATCGCATAGTAGAAAGCATATCAAGAATTATCTAAAATGACTACTTTAAGAAAGGCGAGAGGTGATTCAACTAGGTACTGAGTACAGGTTTATGAATCCCTACATTCCAGCCTTAGAATTTTTTTTTATGCTTTACAATCTGGTTTTGAGTTCTGCTGTGGAAAACAAAAGTGTAAGATTCAGAAAATAAGAATCTCAGTTAAATGATCAAGATACCTGGTTATAATACCCACTTATGTGAAAGAAGGTTTTGGGGGGGGTGGGGTGAATACTTTTTCAAGGCACTAGTACATCATCCCATCAACACTTGTCAAATTCTGTCTACGGTAATGAAATAGGCCGATATTTCCAAACTATCCATCTCCTTATCCCAGATCTGATTTGAAACATCCGCAGTTCTGTCCCGCAGTTCTCATCCACTGACACTTTACCCACCTCCCTGCTCAAAGTCCAGTGGAACGATCCATGTACTGGCACAAAAAGCTCTCCTGGGTGCATTTGTAAAATTCTTTCTCCAACCCTTACACACATAAATCTTTAAAATCTCTGGTCTCTGTTTTTAACCGTTGGACTCTTGTTTTTAATCACCTCCTTCCTGGATACCCACCTATGATTTCACCTTGTGCATTTTTCCCATTACCATACACACCTGCATCAAATCATCCCTCAATCTTCTAGGTTCTAGGAAATATGCAACATTCTGATAATTCAGACCCCCAAGTTGAGCCACATCCTCTAAATCGTTTCTGAACACGTTTAAAATTCGATACCATCGCTCCTATAACAGAATGAACAAATCTATACAGAATAAGACAAGGGCCTCCATAGCCACGTGTTGAATAACTGGTACAGCACTTCCTAATGCCTATAATCATTACGTTCCCTGACTGATGAAGTTGTTGGGCGAAACAATTTCTTCGTTACTCTATCTACCTGTGACGCTGCTGTAAGTGAACTATGCACTTACTCCTCTGACGCTCTGATCCATAACTCTACACAATACTCCAGCTTTCACTGTATAAGTACTACACTAGTTTGATTTCCCAAAATGCAATGCTTCACATCTATCCGAATGGAAGTTCATTTGCCAATTCCCAGCCCACATTGCTAGATTTTCCCCTTGTAATTGTTCATAGCCATTTACACGATTTGCAACACAACCTGTTTCGGTATCAGATGGAAACTACATATGCCTTATGCATTCACATCCGAATCATTCACAGAACGTTCAAACAACGAATGCCCTAGAACAGACCCTTGTGACACATCATTAAATAAAAGCACAAATGATGTCGTCACAGCATTACATGCACTGTCAGACGACTGTGCTTATGGAAATCTGAGAGACGATCTCATTAGAGACAGGATTGCTTTTTGGGCTAATAGTCGACAAAATGTTCGAGATACACTGGCTGCAGGGAATTCGTTCACTGGAGTACATGATTACTGTGTTCGCTCACAAATACTAGCAAAGGTAGTGAAACGTTTTCGTCATTTGTGAAACAGTGAAATTTCTGTTACTGGAAGATAATACAAGGTGGAGAGAAGGAGAACCTACAGGTGGAAAAAGAGGAGAAAAAGAGCGTGAGGGGAAGGACGGGTCATGCGGGAGCACCAGTGGGTGTCACTGGCGAAACTATATTCAAAGATCGGCAGCTATATTTTTAAGAACCGGGAGGAAGGAATATGTACGCCTCAAGCTTCAGTTTAATCGGAGCGGTAGGTGAGGTGCAAAGAGGATGTCTCTGGGATGCTCAAGCCCGTGATTCCGCCGGGATCACCTGCATAAAACTGTTCCGTTGCTCAACAAGTACACACACAAAATACTGAAAGAGTTCAGCAGACCAGGCACCTACCGCAGATAAAAGGAAACAGTCGACATTTCTGACCGACAACATTCATCAGGACGCTGAGCTCGAGTGTGTTGCTCTGTATTTCGAGCATCTGCATATTTTCGACAGCTGTTTTGTTGATCACATTGTTTCCATTTATCCACAAGTGGGGGAATAGAAAAGGGAGCATGAAGGCACCTGAACTGAAATAACTTACAGCATTTAATTCTAACATTTACCGTGATTCAAAATACGTTTCAGAATGTACTTCACCGCTTTCTTTAGTTCCCCGCGGAATTTGCTCTGAGTCAGGGCGTAAATACACGTGTTGGTGCAGGAACTGAGAACCTGCAACATTCCCGATGTGCGCTCTATGATGTAACGGAGATCCGTGACAGAATAAATAAAACTCTTAGAAATCCGTTGATAGACATAAAATACCACCAGTGTTACCCAGAACAATATGAAACTACCGGTTATGCTGAAGAGCAAAATGATGGATTTGCGTCGGTTCTCCATCTCCCGGTCCTTGTCATTCTCTCCACTCTTTTGTCCCCGGAGCCCCCTGCGGGCCCGACTGGCTGCTATAATCCGTCTGGCAGTCAGAATATTGAACAGCAAAATCAGAAAGAATGGGACACAAGGGGTTAAAAGGCGGTGAAACAACTCAAATGCCGCCCATGAGGGAGAGGTACTGTAGCTCGGTCTGTAAGTACAATACCAGAGAACACCATCAATTTTCAGAACATGCTGCATTGTGAAGCTCCAGGGGACACTCTCCAAACAGGCCAGCACACTCACTGTCCCGATAACCACAGCCGCCGTTCTCTCGGTGCAATATTTTCTTTTCAGCTTCTCACAGCAAATAGCTACAAATCGATCGACGGTGAAAGCGACAGTCAGCCAGACAGAGGTCGCAGTGCTCGCAAAAATCAGCCAATAATTGAGTCTGCACACAGCAGTGATGAGTAGGAATGATCGGCGAAAATAAATCGCAGCAGTCCCCCTCAGCAGCGGGTCGGAGATAACGACCATCAGATCGGCCGCGGCCATTCCCACCAGGTAGCAAGTGACACATTTGGAGAGACCGCAGTTTCCCCGGGACAGGATCACAATCGCCACCAGGTTCGCTGGAAGAGAGACCAGGAACAGAAAATTGAGAAAATACTGAGCAGAATCCAATGCAGGGGATCCTGCAATATTTCCACATTATTGTTGCATTAAGCGGTTGAAGGATCGAAAGAGGGCGCAAGGGTGCCCAAAACACGATGGAGCTTCCACAGTTAAATAGAGTCAATATGATCTCAAATACTATTCCCTACTGTGGTGAAACGTGAAGTGTAGTGGAACGCTAAAGATTCCTCGGTCAAAACTGGATCATTTTCCACCCGCACCGGATGCGTCTCCTATGGATGAAATGAATAAACGCGGATACTGGTGGCGGGATTCTTCCATTGGAGAATCATCAACTTCCATGTCGCTCCTAGACAGCGACAGAACAGCCGAAGGGCAGAACAAAAACTGGAAATGCTGGAAACACTTATACAGACCAAACGAATATGTGATAAAGTGTCTCTTCTTAGAACTGTTCTCAGAGAGTCCCCTAACAATACTGCTAACTTGCTTCTCCTTCCACACAAGCGGGGGCTTTGTGCTTCAACATTCCCCATGTTTTCTTCCTATTCCAGAATTTGCCACCTCAGTAACAACACAACCGAACATTGACTGATTCCAACAGATAAAGCGTAACCTGACGCAGCCAAAGAAAGAGACATGACGCCTCCCACTGAATCCATCACACGGAATCAGGGGAGACGATTTCAACGTTCAACATCAAGCTTGTTGCCGTAGTGTCTGTAACAGTGTCAGATGTAGAATGCATGTCACAGTATGGGTGAGCACAAAAATAGCTGTTGTGCTAATTTTCCGAGCAATGACTTTATTGTGTTATCTATCAACTGTATCACATTCAGTCATAGCGCAGAGATTCATTAAAAATCCACGTGTTTCATGCTACAACATGAGACTCCTCACAATATGGAGACCAAAAGTATACCCCGTACTCCAAGTCTCATCATGAGACACCTCACAATTTCTGAAGTGTTACTATCAGCCGACAGTCCGACTGTTACACCCAATTCAGTTAACTGCTCACATACAAATGCAGACAATCTGTATGTAAACACAATGTGTCTAAATGCAGTGCAACTGCTACAAGACCAGCAGAACAGAAACTCTAACATCACATTATCGATGACAAGCAGCTGGAACCTTTGAAACCCGCTGATGTTGGTCGATCCGCTGAGCATCTGCAGCGGTTCGTTTTCAAATCCAGATCCCAGAATCCACAGTCCCAATCTTTTCATTCCAGTCCTGAAAATGCCGAATACTGGGACTGGACATGTGGCAGTGTAAACCATTAACATAAACTGTCAGAACATAGGAATTAAACTTCAATTCCCACTAAAGTAGCTCACTCTATGGCTTACCGGGAATTCCAAACGCTGAAATGAAAGGATAGTAAACTTTTCTTATCCTCAAGATAACTGAATACCCCATTTCAGGGAGAATGTATGGCTACCGTTGCTCCCGAATTTACAGTTCTGTTAATCCCGAATTCACAGTTCCGGCAGACCCTCTTATCTGATGCAGACAAACCGCCCTATTTATACAGAGGATAAATCTCCAGAGATGCGGTTATATCCCTGACTAACTTTATTTGTTAAGTGTTGAACAAGCATTTAATACCATTGTCTCACGTCCATATTGGACCGATTGAAGTCAAGTCGATAAATTTTTTTGGTCGTTACCTTAACATTACTCATCTGGTGAATACAATGCCGTTGCCCTGAATATCAATGAATGAGTTTTGTCAGCGACAAGCCAGATTTCACGTTTTGTGATAGCTAATTATTCATGTGTAAGCGGAGTTTACCGACAACAACCGACCCCCAACTACAGTCCCTGTGATTACTCATTTTGAACTGTCCTTTAGTCCTTCAACTCCCTCCAGGCCACATACGTACGCTCTCTCTCTCTCTCTCACACACACATATGGGCAGAGATAGAATAGACAGAACAAGGTCAGGTGACTACGTTAGTGATTTAAAAATATGGCGAAATCTGCAGATGCTGGATTTTCAAGCACACGCACAAAGTGACGGGAAAACTCCGCAGAGATCCTCCAGTATCTTGTGATGTTACTGATGAAACAGCCTTTTACGTCCATTTCAAATCTGCTAGCGGTCGAATGAAAATTAAGAAGTAATGTTTCAATGTATAAACGAATGTGCAGACGTGTAAATAATAATTTTAAAAATAGCACTCTAAATTGGGAGATGAATACATGTTTGATGTCTGGAACTGAATGAAAGAATGACAAGGGTCTGGTACAATCTTATATGTGTACTTATGTGTGTGAGAGAGGGAGATAGATAGATAGATAGATAGATAGATAGATAGATAGATAGATAGATAGATAGATAGATAGATAGATGAGGGAGAGAGAGAGAGGGGAGGGAGAGAGAGAAAGAGAGAGACAGAGAGAGGGAGCGACAAACAGAAAGGAGTCTTACAGAGATAGACAAATAGAACTTAGGACATAGAATAGTACATCACAGTACAGGTCCTTCGGTCCACAATGTTGTGCCGCCCCTTAAACCCTGGCTCGGATATAACACCCCACTTTAAATTCTTCCATACACCTATTCAGTAGTCTCTTAAATTTCACTGGTGTATCTGCCTCCACCATTGACTCAGGCAGTGCATTCCACGCACGAACCACTCTCTGAATAAAAAACCTTCCTCTAATATCCCCCTTGAACTTCCCACCTGTCAGCTTAAAGCCATGTCCTCTTCTATTGAGCAGTGGTGCCCTGGGGAACAAGCGCTGGCTGTCCACTCTATGTATTCTTCTTACTATCTTGTATACCTCTATCATGTCTCCTCTCATCCTCCTTCTCTCCAGAGAGTAACGCCCTAGCTAGCTTAGGCCGACGGACAGCCAAAAACAGAGGAATAGGGTGTAAAATTGCAATATACCTAATGTACTCTTACTCTCCTGCATCACAGAGGCATCTATGGACGCCAGGACTTTTAGTGCATTTAAGCCAGAGCTTGAGCGGTTTCTGATTGACCCAGGAGTTAAAGGTTACGGAGAGAGGGTCGGGGACGGGGGCAAAGGATCAGCCATGATTGAACAGTGAAATAGACTGGATGGTCCAGCCGGCCAAATTCCGAACCCATGCCGTTTACTATTATGGTCTTATGGACTGGAAACTGCAAATGTCACAACACTCCTCAGTACGAGACCGCTTCTTTCACATTATCTGTCAATGAAACAATGGTCCTGTCGCCAAGTAGGCCGATGACATGAAGACAGGTAGTGGAGCAGGTTAAGCTTTGCAAAATTATTAGATAGATTGGGTAATAGGTAAAGAAGTGGGAGAAATAAAATATTGTTGGGAGGTGTATAGTTAGGCAGGTTATTAGAATAACTAAAGGCACAGACTATAAATGGAGAGGAAATCGTGGTTCCTCGTGCGGGATTCCCGATGTCGCTGTTAAGGAAGGCAAATACAATCTTCAAATTTACTTTTAGATGAATCGAATATGAGAACAAGTATGCATGCTGAAGATTTATCTGGCAGTGAAAAGGTTCACTTGGAATATTGTGAGCAGTTTTGGCCTTCAGTTAAGAACAAATACTCTAGCATTGAAAACGGTCCGGAGGAGGTTCAGATGAAATCATCTCGGAATGAAAGTGTTAACATATGACAAGCGTCCTCTGCCTCTGGGCCTGAACTTATTGGAATTTTGGAGAATAATCTGGAATCTCCTTTAAAACAATTAAATATTGAAGAGGTCCGGATAGACTGAATGTTTCCTATACTGGTTGAGTCCAAGACTAGACGTCAAAGGCTTAGAAAGGGCGGACGATCATTTAGAACACAGATGGGGATGATATTTGTTTTCTGCAAAGGGTAGTAAATCTCCTGTAATTTATTGCTGCAGTCGATTTTGGAAGCCAGGTAATTGGGTATGTTTGGAATGGACCTTTATAGATTGCTCATTAGTCCGAAAGTAAAGTTACAGGAAGCAAGCAGGAGAATTGGATTGAGAGGGATAATAGCTCAGCCATACATTAAAATCGAAACAGTTAGGAAGCCCAGATGCGCTAACTCTATTCCCATGTGTCCTTACCAGCACACACGTCTCCTCTTCCTTCGCTCCAAGGAGAAAAGGCCGAGTTATTAAACTCCATCCCACGAGTGATGAAGGCCAATGCACCGTATGCCTTCTTAACCACAGAGTCAACCTGCATAGCAGTTTTAATGTCCTATTGTCTCAGACACCTGGATTTCCCTGATCCTCCACACTACCTTGAGTCTTGCCATTAATGCTATACCCTGCCATATTATTTGACACACCCAAATGAACCACCTCACACTTATCGTGGTTGAACTTCATTTGTCACTTCTCAGCCTAGTTTTGCATCCTACCTATGCCCCGCTGTAACCTCAGACGTCACTCCACACTATCCACTGTACCCCCAAACTTTGAGTCAACAGCAAATTTTCTAACCCATCCCTCCACTTCCTCATTCAGATCATTTATAAAAATCACAAAGAGTAGAGTCCCAGAACAGATCCCTGAGGCACACCACTTGTCACTGGCCTCCATGCAGGGTATGACCCGTCTACAACCACTCTTTGCCTTCTGTGGGCAAGCCGGTTCTGGATCCGCAAATAAATTTTCCCCTATGATCCCATGCCTCCTTTCTTTCTCAATAACCCTTGCATGGGGTACCTCATCAAATGTCTTGATAAAATTAATATACCTTGCATTTACGGCTCTACCTTTATCAATGTGTTTAGTAACATCCTCAAACACAAAACTATCAGGCTTTTAAGGCACGCCCTATCTTTGGCAAAGCCATGCTGACTATTCCTAATCATATTATGCCTCTCCAAATGTTCATAAATCCTGCCTCTCGAGATCCTCACCATCAACTTACCAACCACTGATGTTAAACTCACTAGTCTATAATTCCCTTGGTTATCATTACTCCATTTCTTGAAAATGTGGACAACATCCACCACCCTACAATCATCCGTAAACTCTCCCGTCCTCACTGATGATGCAAAGATCATCGCCAATGGCTCAGCAATCTCCTCACTCACTTCCCACAGTAGCTTTCTGTAGATCCCGTCGGTCCCAGTGACCTATCCAACTTGATGCTTTCCAAAAGCTCCAGCACAACTTAATATCTATATGCTCAAACTTTTCAGTCCGCTGCAAGTCATCCCTCCGATCGCCAAGATCATTTTCCGTAGTGAATATCGAAGCAAAGTATTCATTAAGTACCTCTGCCATCTCCTCCGGTTCCATACTGCTGTTCACATACTTGTAGAATGCCTTAGGGTTTTCCTCAATCTTGTGCGTCAAGGCCTTCTCATGTTCTCTTCTGACTTTCCTAAATTCATTGTTAAGCTCCTTCCTGCTAGCCTTATAATCTTCTAGATCTCTATCATTACGTAGTTTTTCGAGCTTTTCGTAAGCTTTTCTTTCCTTCTTGACGAGATTTACAAAAATCTTTGTACACCACTGTTTCTGTACCCTACCGTCCTTTCTCTGTCTCATTGGAACATATCTACGCAAAAACCCACGCCAATATCCCCATAACATTTGCCACATATCTTCCATACGTTTCCCTGAGAACATCTGTTTCCAATTTATGCTTCCAACTTCTTGCCTGATAGACTCATATTGCCCCTTACTCCTGTTAAATGATTCCTCAACTTGTCTGTTGCTATCCCACTCCAATATTATGGTAAAGATGATAGAATTGTGATGACTATCTGCAAGATGCTCTCCCACTTAGAGACAGACACCTGACCAGGTTAATTTCCCAATATCAGATCAGATACAGCCTCTCCCTTTTTGGCGTATCTGCACGTTGTGTCAAGAAACCTTCCTGAACACACCCAATAAACTCCATCCCTTCTAAACCCCGCACTCTAGGGAAATGCCAGTCAACATTTGAAAGTTAAATCTACCTCAGAGGAGCATTTGCAAATGGAACAGTACATTACGGCCCACGAAGTTCCGTTTACACTTTAACCTGTTTCGAATCCAATCTAATCGGTTCCCTTCCACATAGCACTCCAGGTTTCGTCCATTTACGTGCCTAGATAAGATACATTTAAAAGATCTCATAATTTGTGCTTCCACTGCTATTTTAACATCATCTGAAAAAGTATCTGTCTAACTGGTCGATCTGTGCACGACATGTTTGCTAGAAAGCCATTATCTCTAAACAGGACGCGCTTCCACTAATGCTCCTAAATCCTGCCTTTAAGAGTCCTCTACAATATGTTTTAATCAGCATAGAGAACATTTAATATAGGAGCAAATTATACCATTTTGTCCATCGAGTCTGGACTGTTCTTTCGTCATGGTTAATCGATTCTCCCTCTCAGACTTAATAGCCTGCCTTCTCTAGGTACCCATTCATGCCCTGGGTAATCAAGAAGTTATCAACCTTTGTCTTAAATTACCCAATGAAATGGCCATCACGGAAAATTGTGGCAACGAATTCAATTAAAGAAAGCCCTCCTAATCTCCTTTATTCTGAGGTAGTGTCGTCTAGTCTCCGACTCCCTCACAATATGGAACAGAAGCTCCACCTCCACTCTGTCGAGGCTTTTTAACATTCGATACAATTATCTGAGTTCTCATCTTTCTTCTGAATTCCAGGGAAGAGAGGACAAGAGGCATCAAACGCTCCTCAATATGACAATCTTTTCAATATCAGAATTATTTTCGTGAGCAACCTTGGAGCCTTCTAAAATGTTCGCACATCCCTTCTTAGATAAGGGGCACGAAACTGCTAACAATGCTCCAGATGTCGCTTTGCCAGTGGTTTGTAAAGCAACTACGAGCTGCTCTAATAGTCACCTCGTAGAAATTCAAATAATTCCCCTACTCACAGAGATCTGGTTCTAACCTGATTTTGCTAGTCTTCATGCACAGAACTATCGTAACAATGTCCTTTCGAGATGCGTCTTCTACAGTGGCATGCAAAAGTTTGGGCTTTCCTGTTCAATATTTCTGTTACAGTGAAAAGGTAAGTGAGTAGAAGATGAATTGATCTCAAATAGTCGTAAAGTTAAAGGTGAAACACTCTTTTCAACATTTTAAGCAAGATTAGTGTTTAATTTATTGTTGTGCAATTTTAGATTGAAAAAAAGAAAGAAAAGGAGCACAATGCAAAAGTTTGGGCACCCCAAGAGATTTGAGCTCTCAGATAACTTTTATCAAGGTCTCAGACCTTAATTAGTTTAGTGTTCTGCCTTGTTCTCAGCCAGCGTTAGGAAAGGCCAGGTGATGTAAATTTCAAAGCTTTATGAATACTCCAACTCCTCAAACCTTGTCCCAATAATCAGCAGCCATGGGCTCTTCTAAGCAGCGGCCTAGCACTCTGAACATTAAAAATAAATGATGCCCATAAAGTAGTAGAACGCTATAAGAAGATAGCAAAAAGTTTTCAGGTAGCCGTTGCTTCCGTTCGTAATGTAATTAGGAACTGGCAATTAAGAGGAACGGTGGAGGTCAAGTTGAGGTCTGGAAAAGCAAGAAAACTTTCCGAGAGAAATACTCGTAGGATTGCTAAAAAGGCAAATCAAAACCCCCATTTAACCTCAAAAGACCTTCAGGAAAATTTAGCAGGCGCTCGAGTGGTGGTGCACTATTCCACTATGCAGCGATACCTGCACAGATATGGAAGATCCGTGGAATCTTCGTGGAAGATTTATCAAAAGAAAACCTTTCCTGCGTCCTCACCACAAATTTCAGCGTCAGTAATTTGCAAAGGACCATCTAAACAAACCTGATGCATTTTGGAACCAAGTCTTGTGGACCGATGAATTTAGAATAGAACTATTTGGCAGCAATGAGCAAAGGTATGTTTTCTAAATTTGAAATTTCAGATGTTATTTTTTCTTTGTAAAGTTTAATTTCGGAATGGGACCAAGACATTTTTTCCGAAAGAACACGTATCGTTAAGGAAAATATTTTCTTGGGAGATATTTTATTACATTCCCCCGTACATTCCTTACTCTCACTTCTTATCTCCCCCACCCTCCCCAAATGTCAATGCATCAAGAGTTTGGGGGCAGAATTGTATATAGATAATATTACTATGAAGAAAATTTGCCGAAAGGCCTGGAAGTAGATAAAAATCCTGGACTAGATCATGTACACCCCACGGTTCAGAACATAGTAGATGAAGAGATTGTGAATGCACTAGAGTCATAGAACATTTCAACCACATCTGTACCATAGTTCAAACAACCTCCATTCCCTTCCATCTATGCTCCCATCCAGACTTCGCTTAAATGTTGAAATCGCCCCTGTCACTTGCTCTGGCAGCCCAATCCACATTCTGACCACCTCTGCGGGAAGAATTCCCCCCTCATGTTTATCTTAAAGAATGAGTAATGATCTTTCAAGTATCTCTAGACTTGAGAATGGTTTTGGCGGACTAGAAAGTTGCAAATGTCACTCCATTCTTTACGAAGGGAGGGGAGCAGAACGACGGAAATTATATGACAGTTTCTGACCTCAGTGGTTGAAGTCGATTAAGGCTGATTATTCGGGGTACTTGGCACACGTGGGGCGAAGTCGTCATAGTTTCCTTGAGGGAAAGTCTTGTCTCGGAAATCTGTTGGAATTCTTTGATGAAAAAAACAGGCAGGATAGACAATGGAGAGGCAGTGGATGTTGTTTGCTTGGATTTCCAGGTGTTCTTTAACAAGGTCTTTCACCCGTGAGCCTGCTTAAGAAATCACAGCTCATGGTAGTACGGGAAACATGCTACCATTGATCGAAGATTGGTTTACTGGCAGGAGGCAAAGTGTCAGAACAATGCGAAGCTATTCTGTTTGCTGTCGGTCGCGAATGGCATTCTGCTGGGGTCAGGTTTCAGACCGCCTCGTTTCTTGTTAGATGTGAAAAAATCTGGATGACAGAATTGATGACTTGGCGACCAACATTGCAGTTGATACGAGGGTAGTAGAGTAAAGTGGGATCTGCAGAAGGACTCGGACAGGTTTGGAGACAGACAAAGAAGTGCCAGGTGAAATACACTGCAGGGACTGCGCTCTATAATCAAGTACTCAGGTTCCCTCAGCATAGCGTTGCACGAACATTATTAGTAAAGCACTCCGATACAATATGGGTTTCATTTTGTGACAGACAAAAATGCCATTTTGATACTATAAATAAAGAATATTTCCGCAGTGGTGGAGAAGCTTCCAGATACCCCGCGCCATCTGTGAAAACCCTTCCAACCCCTACATCACTCTCCATTTCTGGAAACCTCTCCGACCTCGACATCACTCGCCATCTCTGTAAAAACGCTCTTCCATCCACCCTGGAACATTCAACCGACAGATGACCCGAGAAAGTCACTGGCAAATGGCAGATGGCAAGGCTCATAAAACACCCTGTTGGCCAAAAGAAACTACAGTCTAATCAAAGACAGAAGAATAAGATAAACCAGTTCTCTTTGTCCCCCCCCCCCCCCTCATTTTGTGGACTCTGCACTAATTCTTGCTCTTGGATAATCTAATCAGAGCAACTGAATTTGGACGCAGGAAGTTTCAAGTAATGATCTGCTAAACATGAGACCATTCTGAAACAATTAGCCGTTCGTTATGTAAAGGGCGTGGACTCTGAATTGACACACAAAGAATGCTGGTGGAACGCAGCAGGCCAGCCAGCATCTATAGGAAGAAGTACAGTCGACTTTTCGGGCCGAGACTCTATGTTCTATCTAATGTGCCATATCTTACTATTAAAGTCCAGTCGATTAGTTGTTTACAGCTACGACGCCCTCCTTTCCCAGACTACACTCAATGCGCCTGATAATAAATTCCGGGAGAACAACAAAAGGCCATAAATGTCAGTGACGGCCACAGAGTGATATTGATAGTTTTTCTCGGAAGGAAGTCGTCAAGAATTACATAATGAGGAATTGCCCTCGGTGTTGAATGTTACTTTCTGCGTCTCTTTGTCCGGGCTTTATTAAGTGTTGTATGATTGCAATTGCAGATGTTTGTTAACTGTTGAACAAATGAGAGCATGCCA
Source organism: Hemitrygon akajei (assembly GCF_048418815.1). Lineage (NCBI taxonomy): Eukaryota > Metazoa > Chordata > Chondrichthyes > Myliobatiformes > Dasyatidae > Hemitrygon > Hemitrygon akajei. Next base: position 2,512,908 of record NW_027331992.1, on the reverse strand, counting down.
TTTTCTGCGATATACTTGCTTTGAAAATGCAATATTTTAAAAATATTAACGCATTGCAGTTTTAAAATATTACACGAGGAGCAGACATAAGTGAGTTCAGTTGAAAGAGAGAGCGAAAGATTACGGTCATAAATGACTTTACTGGAGTGATGCGTGTCTTCAATTTGTGTTGGAGGGATGATAGAATTCATCTTCGTCTTCACCATACATGCGGCAGAAAATTTGTGTCTACTTGAGAGAAATGATTTCCAGGAACTGGTGTGTAAATTGGAGGTTGCGTATCTTTCCGAAATTCTATGATGTGTCAGTGTGTGCGATCCTCAGCTCTCCACATCTCGCTCTCCTAAGTTCTTTCGAATACGTGCTCAGGCCTTTTGTTTGGAAGTTGTTTATTCTGGATTCTCCAATTGCCTGCGATGGTTTTGAACGAAGGCGAGTGTGAGCACGGCTGTTTGTTTTGCGCTCACTACGTTTTTGGTTTTTGTATGTTTCATTTTTTATTGATTTCACAGCGAGACACGGATTTAACACCGGCCATGTTAAATGAATCGAAACATCAGCGTATCTCCAGCCGATACGATAAAACCACGATTCAGAGGTAAATTGGTATTAGAATAAATTAGTGCGTACTTGAATTGGCAATATGGAATGGGCATTTTGGAAGGCTGTTTATTTTACTGAGCACCAAAAGCCGCTACTCAACACTTGGCAATGCGGTTTTAAGTTGTAGGCCCCATTAGAAAACATTGCTTTGAAATCATTTGCAATCAGTTGTTCAGCAATTTGCTTACATCGTCAACCCAAATTTCAGAAACTAGCATCTTCCCTATAATATGTAAATTACGGTCAGTTTAGATAACTTGGCGGTGCAGTCAATAGCTCAGCGATTTGCTTACAGCGTCAGCCCTAATTACATAAATTATCCCGGGTTATCTGCTGGGCTTTCAGATTAAATCGAACATTTCCCTCAGTCCGCTTTCTTGGAGCACTGTAACTGCAGAGTCCAAATAGAGTTGAAAAGTGTACCAGAATTTCGAACCTCTTTCCGGAACACGGCTGCCCGCAGTTTTCCAGCCAGAATTAACTTTATCTACTACATTATCTGCCTTTTGTGAGTAAGCCAGTTCTGAATCAACGCAACCAGTTTCCCCTCGATCCCATGCCTCCGCACTGTCTGAATCTGGGGAACTCATCAAACGCCTGACCAAATTAATGCACCCAGATCCACTGTATTGATTCTTCTGTTTGTTTTATTTAAAGTTTTTCAAATTGTTCATTCCGCCCCGTAAAGGACGACATTTCCTTCAAAACTCCACGTTGACTCAAAGTAGCCAGACAATGTTTCTCCAAATGCTCATAAATTCCGTCTACAATAATCTTCTCCAATTGTTTACCCACTACTGACGTAAGAGTCACTCGTCTATAAATCCAACAAATATACGTATTATCTTTCTTCAACAGATGAATAACATTTGCCACCCTCATTCCAATCATCTAGTTCTACTTCCATGGCCAGCGAAGACACAAATATCCTGTCCAAAAGCTCAGAAATATCTTCGCTCGTTTTCGCAAATGACCTGGACTATATCCCATCCGGCACGGGGGAATCATCTTCATAATGTTTTCCAAGTTTCCATCGCATCCTCTTTCTGAGCGTCGGCATGATCTGGCGTATCTGCCTTTTTCCGCTGTGTTCACATTCATCGATGGATTCAGTAAGGAGCTTCACTGCCTCCTTGGACTCCAGACACAGGTTTTCCTCCTTTACCTCTGATCTGCCCACACTCTCTCCAGCCTCCTCCTGTTCTTCGCAGTGCAACTGGCCAAGGACTTCTAACTCTTCTAAGTCCATTGTTAAATTCTTTCCTGTCTACATTGTGGCTCGCTGTAACCCCGCCTGATACTTTCTCCCTAAACTTTAAGTACCTTTTTTACTTCCCCTTGATGAGTTATTCCAACTTTCTTGTCACCCAGGGTTACCTTACGCTATCATTCTTCCCCTGCGTCAATGAGAGAAGCCTATACTGAACCCCATGTCAGTGCTCCCTGAACAATCTCCACGTGTCTGTCGCGCATTTCCCTGAGTTCATCATTTCCCAATGTACGTTCCCAACTTCCTACCAGGTGGCAGCAAACATCGCTGACCCACAATTAAATACATCCCATGGTCTGTTGTTCTATCCCTGTCAGAGAGTTCTGCCCTGTCGTTCTGAAATGCTGACCCGCGGAGATATCTATCACCCGATTCGTTTCCTTTTCTAACACAAGGTCCTTTATGGACCGTTTGCTAGTCCGCCTGTCTTCATGAAGTGAAATGAATCCATCATGGACATATCTGAGCAATAATGCCATACCTAAACCTTTTTCCCCGAGGAGGTGCCAATGAATACTGTGGGAGTTTCAGTTACTCGTGCCAATAACATAGCCGATGTCCAAGTTCCGCTGCCCTATGGATTCCTCACTGTTCCCGTTGCGATTTTATTTTTGTTAATCTGGTTGGCGGCTGTATAGAATACCTCCAGTGGGATGATCTCGCCCTTCATGTTCCTCTGTTCGTCTCACAGCCTATTAACAAACCAACGCTCCACCTTGTTCTCCCTTTCTGCATCTGCGATACTATTCCTGATTTGCCATCTCACTCCCTTTACCCTCTGTTACCCTACTCTGTCCATTTTCAAAATCTAAAACACCGAAATTCCTGCAGCCATCCCTGCGCTTGTGACAGTCGAGTGTCTGTGATAGTTTGGAACATACTTCAACCATTGTTACAATCACGCCAGCAGCATTGAACGTTTGTATTGCTACCGACCTGAACAGTACGAAGTCAGTAATCTTCCGCCAATTCTGCAACTTTCCAGATGACCAGGCATTTGATTGCTTGAACTTTTGACGTATTTGCCAAACTTGCAAACATTGTAAAACGGCTTTATTTGAAAACTCCGCTGGATTGTCATTAGACGCGGGCGTTATCTACACAGATGGCCATTTAATGTAAATACATACTTCATTCCATTCCTCAGCTCTTCCCTGAATTTCCTCTGTGTCAGTGTATAGATACAAGTATTGGTGCACATGCTGAGAAATTGTAACATGAACCCGAATTGTTGTAGGATGTACACCGGCGAACTTAAATATCTGTCCAGGTAATAATAGTTTTGGGCTTGCCATTTCAGGGAATGGGCTACATAGGGCATCCAAAATAATATGAAATTAGCTGATATAGAAAACAACAAAATCATCGATTTTCTGCGGTTTTCCACCTCGGCATCTTTTTGATTCTCTCTGCTGTGCCGAAGCCTTCTGCGGACTCTGTTTGCCACAACAATATGCCTTACTGTTAACACGTTAAACACTAGAATTAAGCCGATTGGTAGCAATGGTGTTAAAATACTGTCCAGTAATTCGTATCCTCTCCACATGGGTGAAGTAACGTATTCATATGTGCCGGTGCACCGCCACGGCGTGTTGTCAATGATGACGTAAGGTTCAAGGGCAAAGTATAACGGGGCAGATCTCCCGCAGCTCACTATGACCAGGGTCACGATAACCACCGTTGCCGTTCTCTCAGTGCAGTATCGCTCCCGAAGCTTTTGGCAACATATTGCGATGAAGCGATCGAAGGTAAAGCTGACCGTAAACCAAACAGAACAGTCTTTTGTTAAGACACTAAATACAAGTGTCAGAGCACACACAGGAGTGATGAGCAGGGATCTGGAATAAATGTAGATATTGTTGGTCTGTTCCACTAAAGCAACAACGATAACCACCATCAGATCCGCTGTTGCCATTCCAACTAGGTAACGGGTGATGCATTTGGAGAGTCCGCATTTTCCCCGAGATAGGATGACAATCGCCGTTAAATTAACTGCAAAAAATTGGGAAAAAAATAGAAATATAATTAGAATAAATGGAGATATTGCTGGTCTGATCCACTGAAGCAACAACGATAACCATCATCAGATCCGTTGCTGCCATACAAAGCAGGTAACAAGTGATGCATTTTATCCGAGAGAGGATCAAATCGGCATTAAATTAATTGTAAGGAATTGGAAACAAAAGAGAAATATCGTCAGCAGCAATTCCCCGATTGTCCCCATTCTACCGATGCTTTGGAGGGTATGGTCTGTTTGGATGTGGGAAGCGGGAATCCTGTGTGTGCGGTCTCCGTCGCTGCACTCCGGCTGGAGGTCAATGACGGATGTGAGTGTCAGTGTGTTCGCCACCTTCCGACACCTGATAGCGAGGCATCAGAGTTCCCCGACTCACGTACGGGAAAAACGTCGATCGCCGCAGTAAACAACAGCATTTGCTTTATTAGAGGTGAAAGAGCTGACAGGATTATTTGTAGCGGTGTCAAAGTGGCATCAAGGAGATGCAAAGCACGAGCTCCCATTTACTGACATACAGCACAACAGATCTAGGTGTCGGAAATAAGCTGCCACTTTGTTATAAGGTCGAAGTATCTGCACTGATAGAGACTCGGACCTAGAAAAGCATAAATAGCATCACTTCAGAAAGCCTAGCGAGGTGAAATTATGAAGCAACGAAAATATCGGCAGCAACTTAATTGAAAAAAAGAAGAAGACACTGCGATCAAAGTATGGAAAATGGAAATAAAACCATCAGATGCCTGAATCCTCCATTCCGGAGACAAGCTGCTTAGTAACAGTGTGGATACCGCAGCAGAGTAACGACGGCACCATTTATAAAGTAACCAGCTGCGGCATCTTACCGGGGACACCAACCGCTACCAGTGTGGGATAGAAAATAGCCGCGATGTAGTAAATCACTGGATATCCCATATTCCGTCAGAAGCAGCGTTCAGTTGTACGGAACGTTTCAGCTGATCAGATGGACTGGTGATCGGTTTCCCAGACATTTATTGAGGTGAGAGCAATTCCACTGAGGCAATCAGCGTGGCTATCACGTCAGGGACATTAGTGACAACCTGCTACACAGACAGTTACGTTAAACTATTTTACTCACTGTTCCCGTGTCAAGAATTTGACTCCTCAAGGGATAATGCCATCTATTTACTTTAAATAAAATATGAAGTGATTTTTTCATGTTATTTTACATGATACCTTGCTTCAGCTAGTTACATAAGATATTTTTTACATTGTGATGCTTTTAAAGTAGGCATTCATCTTGAAGTCGATTTATTTTGTAACATTTAGCGAAGCACATTCACATCCGAAATTGAGGGAAGGTGTTTGTTCCGGCAGGGCAAATGGAGAACACTTCTTTATTAATCGGGAACATTCGTTTATTCTTTTCTGTCGATTTTTCCAGTCATTCCGGGCGGTTTGAGTGATGGAAATCACAGTGACAGCTGACATTTGTTACGATAAAATGCACTGCACTTACTCCTCCAGACACTTTAAAAGTTCCACAGCGATATTCCAGAGACCTGTGCTCAAAAACGGAAAGTGACCTCGGGAGATTAGCGAGAGCTGTGGACAGTTTGAAGAACAATGTTTTCCAGCGCACACATGGGCTGTTTGTCAGGAACCTGAGCTCTGCCAGTGAATGGCTTGACCACCCCACACCCGTGACGTGCGATGCAGTCTATTTAACTAAAGATATTCTCAGACCTGCTGCAATTCTAGCAGTATTTCTCCATCCAGTCCCTCTTTGAACAAAAGTAGCAAGTGAAATCTGTGAACCATCCGCAGGTTCCCCGGCTGTTCTATTATTTGCAACAAAGTTGTAGTTTTTTCTTCCTGATTTACTTTCAGGTATACAGTTCGAGCGTCACTATAAGTACATGGAGAACAGCGGAAGTGTTCAAGCTCACCTGTCGATCACACTTTTTCCTGCTCCTGCAGTGCATTGATACTCGTAGCAATGAGCGTGCCTTGGTTTATTGGAGAATGTCTCATCACTCTGTTTCCAGTGTGGAACTCGTACTAAAGTGCGGCCCTCGGTTCACTTGGTGAAGTTTCACCCCTGCCTTCAAATCCATTCTCACAAAATGAATTATTCCATAACGTTCCTCTCTCTCTCTCTCTCTCTCTCTCTCTCTCTCTCTCTCTCTCTCTCTCTCTCTCTCTCTCTCTCTCTCTCTCTCTCTCTCTCTCTCTCTCACGCTATGAGGAGACAACATCCACTTGCACAGATGTCTTAACTTCAACCTTCCCGTTTACTTGCCTCCATTGAGTTGGTATCAAATTTCTGATCTGGTTACCTGAACAGGGAATGACTCAACAATGTCCTATTATCATCTAACGGAAGTCTAAAGATGACTTGCATGACATAGTTAGGAAGGCGTCTTTCTGCTTCATTTTCTGCAGTGTAACAAAGAAGTAGGAGGTAACAAAGAATTTTAATGAACGCCTCACGGTAGAAGCTATCCATAGGCACTTTAGTTAGGCATTGAGTCAATGTCCAATGGTTAATTGGAAGGGACATTTTCATTAAACCAGAGGATATCGGAGCAGAATTGTGCCTCTTGGTCCATCGTGCTCCTCCAATTTTCCACCACGGGTAATCTGATCCTCAACCCCAACCTCCTCCTCTTTCCCAAAAACCGTTAGTCCCCTGACCTGCTAAGAACTTATCAACCTTCTTTTCTGAAAAACACCCAATGACTCGGCATACACAGCTTCATGGCATCAAATCTGAGTCGTGAAATGAATGCCAGCCTTGCTTTTGTCTTCGCTATCACCGAATTACCCTGTAAGTTGGCCTTCAGGAAATCCCGAGCAAGTCTCATGGGTCCGTATGCAGCTCTGATTTGACAATTAGAAACTATTTTTTTCTGCGCATTAATCATTCGTTCCACGACACACTTCCATCGTCAGTATTTCACTTCTCAGTTCCTTGTCCGTTATGTCAACTGACCCCCTGCCGGTGACACTACTTGTCTGTGAAGGTAGATCCTGTCCATCTGAATCCCATCCATTAGCTGACTGACCACTGTTGAAAAGCTCTTCTACCTGAACCCTCCAGTGAACTCAGAAACTATGTCTTTTTCACGAGTAAGTGTAAATTTATTATTTTACGTAGATGATGCCTCGCCTACTGAGATTCTCCAACTTTGCGTGTGTGTGTTGCTTTGGATTCCAGCATCTCCAGATCTTTTCCTGTTTGTGAATGTATCTGTGGATAAAACATTTCGTTCATTTCGTTTGGCTTTACAAATTATCACAGTTGACGTCAATGGCGTCTATTCCACACCCAAGCGTGAAATTGCACATTAACCCCAAATATACATTACCATGCGTGTTATTGACACGTTTATATAGCTAGGGCGCATAAGACTTTTACACAGTAAGCATTTGTCAACGTAGAGCGGAGAACGAGCTAGTAACCTTGGTGGGTGCAAAGGAGGTTGGGAGTAGCGAAGGTGGAGAGTCCTGAGGTGGTTGTGGGACACGTGGCAAGAAAGGAGTGCCCAGGCGAGGGAGGCGACCGGAACGGTTACCACCAAAACAGGCCCTAAGAGACCGGGCAAGATCAATTTATTACAAATAAATATTATTTTGGTCATTACAAAATGTCTTTCTGGTGCTTTCTGCTCCCTCCCCTCTGTTCCCAACAATGATACCCCTCTCCCTACCCCTTCCCCACTGCCAGTCCGCAATAAAGGCCCATATCAGAATCAGGTTTATCATCGCTCACGTATGTTATGAAATCTGTTACCGATGTCTTCTTAAAAACTTTAAACCTGTCTGCCGCTTGCTGCTCACATAATATTAGTGAGTTCCTCTCTGTTGTAATTTTAGAGGCTCACTCCTATGCCCAGCACGTAAGTGCCATTATGAAGAAAGCATGACAGCGCCTCTACTTTATTAGAACTTTACAAAGATTTGGCATCTGAAACTTTGAAAAACTTCTGTGAACCTATATTGGAGAGTAAATTGAGGGGTTTCTTCATGACCAAGTATGCAAGCACCAATGCTCTTGTATGGAAAACCTAGAAAAAAGTAGAGGATCCGGAGCAATTGAGTGCTAATGACAGGAGTGTTGGCAATGTAAACGAACAGAGGGATAATACAGTCAGAATCAGTATCGGAATGAGAATCAGATTTATCATCACTGGCACGTGTCGTGACATTTGTTAACCTATCCGCAGCCGTGCAAAGCAATACATAATATAAAAGGAAAAATAAATAACTGAGTGAACCAATTACAGTATGTGTATATGGGATGTATTAATAATCGTGCAAACAAACATGCTATACATTTTAAAAAAGTGAGGTAGTGTTCACGGGTTCAATATCCATTTAGGAATCCGATGCCAAAGAGTAAGATGCTGTTTCTGAATCGCTGGGTGCGTCCCTTGAGGCTTCTGTGCTTCCTACCTGATGGCAACCATGACTGAAGAGCATACTCTGGGTGCTGGGAGACCTTAATATTGGACGCTGCCTTAATGAGACACCGTTCCTTGAACATGTCCTGGGAATTTTGTAGGTAAGTACACAAGATGGATCTGACTAAATATACGGCCCTCTGCGGCTTCTTTTAGTCCTGTGCTGTAGCACCCCCACCCAAACTCCGTATAACAAACATTGATGCAGCCGGTCAGAATGCTCTGCAGGATACATCTCCGGAAGTGTCTGAATGTTTTTGTTGGCTTACGAAATCTCTTCGAACTCCTATGAGGTATGGTCGCTCCCTTGCCTTCTTTAGAGCGGCATGGCCAGGTGAGTTCTTCAAAAATCTTTCCACCCAGGATCATGAAACTGCTCACACTCTCCGCTTCTGATCCCTGTATTAGGACTGGTATGTGTTCCTTCGCCTTCCCGTTCCTGCTAGGTGGTCCGATGCAGGAGGAAACAGTTAGATTGATCTTAGATGACCCCCTAAGATCAGCACTACAGATATGCAGGCAGTGTAAGGAAAACTGCAAAGAAAATAGAATTGTTGTCATACAGGGACTTCAATGTACAGTACCCTAATGTACTGTTAACTAAGACCTTCATAGTATAAGACGGGGAAGAACATAAGGATATTTGCGTCCAAGTACACAGCTCCCTGAACGTGGCTACATAGGCTTTTAGGGCAGTTAAGCAGGCAAATGGCATGCTTGCTTTTATTATCTGACATATTGAGTTCAAGTCAGGAAGTTACCTTACAACGTTATAAAACTGGAATTAGGTCACATCGGGAGTATTGCATATAGTACTAGTCACGCCATCGTAGAAAGGACAACGATGATCTGGAGAAAATGCACAAGGAGTTAACGATGGTGGCATAATAAGGCATTGATTTCAAAACTCCATACCCCTCTCCAACTTGAAATAAACAAAACTGCACCCCTTTCTCACCACTGTGAATATCCGTGTCACTCAAGGTAACATACTATGCGAAACAACTAGCAATTATGAAATGCCAGTTGAGGTGCTTTGAGCGGCTGATCATAGAGCACATTAAAGCCTTTCTCCTGTCTGCATTGGACCCTTTCCAGTTAACACTGATGGCATTAATCCACCGACGATGTATTAGTCTCTTTCCTACCCCACCTGGAAAAATGCGGTCTCATATGATAAGCTGCAGTTGAAAGACTTCAGTTCTGTGTTTAAAATCCCAGAATCTAATGGTGAAACTGGCCTCGCTGGATGTCAACACCTCATTCCGTCACTAGATCCTGGACTTCTTCATGGAGCGAGCCCCGTCAGTCTGTGTGGGCAGCAAAGTCTCTTGTCCCATTATGCTGAGCACTGCCGATGCCCAGGGCTGTGTGCTCAGTCTGCTGCTGTTCACATGGATGATGCAGGACCATGTCGAAAGATCCAGCTCAAACCGTGTCATCCGGTTTGTGATTGACCCAACAGTGGTACCAACGTCAACAGCGATGATGAGCCGGAGTACAGAGCTGAAGCGGAGCAGCTGGTGGATCGGTGTGGGAAGAACAGCATAAGTCTGAAAGTGGAGAAGACCAACGAAATTAGAAAGATGCAGAAGAACCAACCCTCTCTGCGAAGACAGGGCTCCCCCGTAGAGAGATTTAATTACACCAAGTTCCGGGGAGTTCACATCATGGATGAACTCACCTGGTTGCTCAACATCACCTCGCTGAAGAAGAAGGCACAGCAGCACCTCAACTTCCTAAGAAGACTGAGTCTGATGGACCCCTCCCCCGTCCATCTGAACTGAATGTCACAGCAGACCCATCGAGAGCGTCCTGACAAACTGCATCTCCATCTGGTCTGGGAGCAGCCAAGCGTCGACCCAGAAGTCCCCTGAAAGGACGGTGAGAACGCCTGAGAGGGTCATGGGAGTCTCGCTACCATCCATTGGGAACATTTATCAGGAACGCTGCATACGCAGGGCTCAAAGCGTTACAAGGTTCCCACCCAACTATCCAGTATCCTCTTTGACGTTCTACCATCGGGCAGGAGATTATGAAGGATAAAAACAAGAATGGACAGCATGGGAATCAGTTTCTTCTCTCAGGCCATTCACCTTTACGAACTCCCTGCCTCATAACATTCTGTTCTGTACCTGACAATATTTAATTGTTGTACATCATTTATGCACAGCTCATCAGTAGATTTTATTCTGACTTTCCTGAGTTACTGTGTGTTACGTGTGTACTACTGTGTTTTACACCGTGTTCTGGATAAATGGCGTCTCATTTCATGTACCCAGTTAAACGACAATAAACTTGACTTGATTTGAATGGATTAAGTTCCTGTATTTTCTTCCATTAGTGTTGCTGCCTTACAGCAAAACTAGCTCACTCACTGTGTCAGAATCAGTGATTAAATCCGGCCCCAAATACTGTACTCACTGAGCTACATGGAGACCCAGTCCTTGCCTACTACACATGTGATCACATCTCCCCTGATTCTGACATTTCAAATACCCTCAGGATGGATTTCTGATTCAGTCTGAAGGTTAAGGTACATTCAACTCATCATCAGACCTGATCTTCCCACCGCTGGACCTATTGGTGCGTCCTCTATACTCCATCTCCGGGGAAGCTGCATCTCCACACAGACTCCTCACTGGAGAAGACGTGAAGCGGGGAAGCACATTACATCACCGTCGCTTTCCTTTTACCATGTCTGACTAAATTACGTCCGTGTGCCCTCCCGGCTCACTCTCCTCATCAATAGGCCTCTTTCCTCAGTCACCATCTGTGAGATCACAAAACAATCATCCAAAATGATCTATTAGACAGCTCCTGTACCTCTCCACCCCGACCATGCTTCCCAGTTAAAACTGTCTCTCCTCAGCGCCTTCCCTACTCCCTTTGTCAACCACAGATTTGCTTTCACTGTAAGGACACTTATATCTCACACGAGTCTGTACCAACCCATGGCCTTCTCTGATGCAGAGGCCACTGACTCTCACTTTTCCATCTCAGTCTGCACTTACAGCCCTGATGGCAGCTGTTCCCAGACTCTGTAACAAACACAATTTTAACAGCAATATTTGATAATAATTTATATAAAGAGAGAGTTATTGCTTCCTGGAATGACACGCGTGCTGTCTGATGCAATGGACCAGATCCTCCCATGTTAACAACTTAATTCGCACCGGGACACATCGTACCCGGGTGAGGCTTCGTCCGATCCCCTTACTACCCGTAACATTAATCCGTCTACAGTCCCACATCCTTCCAATCACTGACCGAACAAAAAAACGTCCACCTATAACCTCTTCCACTCACACAGCCAACTCGCCTTCACCCAAACCGCTCCGAGCTTTGGGTACAGCAAGAAAATGACCTAACTGCCCCGGATCGGACGAATAATTAACCGAAAAGACCGGACCCTCCAGCTCTCCGGCAGATCTTAGTCCCGGCCATTTTCTACTGCAACCGACCCACGATTTGGCCAACGCGAGATCTTCCTCTTCCTCACAGCCGTCCGGGGAAGTTAATCGCTTCGCAGGAGGTCCCCGAAGCGACGCAGGCGGCCGAAGTACCTCGCCGAACTCGTAGGCGGTGATTCCCGCAGCGCCCCCGGTGACCAGTGGTCTGAGGGATAACGCAAAGGTTCGGCTGTCAGGCCCTTTCACTGGGACTCACCCGACATCCACAACAACACCATGCAACCAACTCTGGCGAATTTAAATGACAATCCTCTGGACCATCGGCTGTGTGAGTAACTCACGGCCTTTTAGAGTACATATGGTTCGCATACTCGGACTAGGTGAAACGAGATGGACAGAGGGGTTTAGCTTAAAAGGGATGAAGGATACCAACTGATCTATTCAGGAAGAAGTGAACGTAAGCACGGGGTTGGAATTTTGGTCGATAAGGAAACAGCAAGAACAATCAAAGGCAGTTTATCCATTAACGAAAGAGTGATGATGATTGAAATCTCGGCTAAGCCATTTAACATTAACGTCATACAGGTCTATATGCCAACCACGGACTATGTCCATGACGAATTCGATCTGGTCAACGGAGAAGTTGAAAAGCTAATGAAAACTACTAAAAAAAACAACCAAGTAACTATGATTCTTGATGATTTTAATGCCAAGCTTGGCAGTGCAGAGAAGTTTTGACTGTTGGATCCTTCGGGCTTGGGGAAAGAAACGACCGCGGAGAAAGACTGGTTGAATTTGCAAAAGCTAACAAACTAATGATTGCGAACACCTGGTGCAGTCTGCCAAAACGGAGACTGTACACGTGGAGCAGTCCTGATGGTTCAGTAAAAAAAAAAAGACAACAACAAATTGGCGACAGTTTAGTACCCAATCGGTTCCGGAATGGAGTGAAGCAGGTGAAAACGTACGCTGGTGCAGACTGTTATACAGATCACAGTCTTGTGGTATTAGGCGTGACTGTGCGTTTGAAGAAGCTGAGGAAGGTCAGACCATCTAATAAAATAGACTTTGATATGCTCATTACGGATGAAGCAAGAAAGATCGTATATTTGTTCGAAACGGAGAATATATTTTCAGTCTTAGATGACGAAGTTAGCAACATGGCAGTGGAGAACATCTGGGAAGAGTTTAAAATAACAGTGACGGAAGTTGCGGAAAGACTTTCGGTTGTAGAAAATAGAGCAAAAAAAAACAGCCCTTGGTTCACTGGCGAAAGAGGAAAGGTGAAACATCAGGAAAAATGAACTCTACAAAGCCCTGCACCGCTTGATTCAAAGAAAATGCAAAGAAGAGAAGGAGAATTGGATGAATGAACAGTGCAAAAAATAGAGCAGTTTGAACGAAGTCATGATTTTCTAATCGTTAAAGCCAATGAGCAAAACGGCAACAGATCGTCCCTGTGTTAGAGGACCCCAGCGACAATCAGCATTCTTCAAAGATTGTCTGTCTGGGTTCAATGGTCGCATAGCCAGGACCTGTGATACACTCCAGTTGCCCATAGGACCATCCTCCGTTAGCTGAACGTGACCCTGATCGGTGGGGTGGAGGGGGGGAGTCGTGGGTCAAGCAGGTGGGCTAACCATGCTAAAGTGTGTCCTAAAGTTTAGCAGAGGTAAGGAAATCCTTACATCTATTTTATTTGGTCAATCTGCAAAATAATAATTCCGGATTTTGTTCAATCGATACGTGGATAAAGAATGTACAGTATGGAAGGAGGGCAGCTTGTGTTCAGTGGTGCAGATAATGGATCACCCCGAGGAACCTAAAAATATCCAGTCCTCATAACTTAGTGTTGTACACAGATGCATTTATCTGATGTCAGATGCTGTCAATAATATCGTAAATATAATTGTTAACAAATACTGTATGTCTGTAAACACACGTTTAACGAATTTAAAAACTCAAAAATATTGCGAAGAATGCTGCAAATAAATATTGAGGTTTGTGTTGTTCCAACCAGGTTGTGTTCCACAACAAAGAGAATCATTGCACATCACAAATCAGATTAATTACAGTCAAAAATAGATGTAGTTAACCCGTTGTAGTCAAGCACGTGTAGAAATAAGGAATACGCCGGATGTTGGTATAAAATTAAAATAAAACATGTTATTGATAAAGATTTTGCAATAATTTGTAATTTTGCTCTAATATGAGTAAAATATTAGGAAGAGCTCTCTCCAAATGGGGACGGTTGTGATACACAGCCTTGATGAATCTGCCCGAAGTCTTCGCTAGTCACACGCAGACCACCTCTCCCATCTCCTGGAGAGCCTTTACCTGGACTGGAACTGCAGAACAGCGGATACGAAGCAGACACGTTGAGTGTAATGCTGGAACGCCAGGACGATTACGGGCTCCTGCGTTCAATAAGCAGAATGGTCTGCAGTTTCAAAACACGTCACTGATCACGTTGATATTGTCATTGCTTCTCTCGACCTCAGGTCACTGAGCTGCGGCGATGATCTTACTGGTGGCCACGCTGCTGACATCATTATTATTCCGCGCCCGTCGTTGACCATGTTGATAATTTTATTGGCTCTGGAGTGTTAAGAACGACCACAGTGAAGATGTAACAACGTTTCCTGGTCATCAGCTGAAATACATTCCAAAGGCACCCATATTTAATTTCCTCCTCTGTGCAGATAATTCAGTTGGAGATTTATCTAACTCCTTGTGCGATCCCTGCAGTCAGCTGATCTTTGATTATCTAGATCAAAGGGATGGACTAAGTACTCTCCGGCGTTCTGTACATTGCTGTTTTTGTTGTTTTCTGCGTGGACCGCATTGGCGATTCTGCCACAGCGTAATTAACAACCCAGGTGGACAATCATTCCAGGTGCTACTCCTGCAGCTTCACCGCTGACCTCGAATGCAGGACCACTGCCTAACCCGTACATGGGCTTTAAAGATGCATCTGATGTGTCGTTATTCTAATGTCAATAGATTGCAATTTGGCAAAACGCATCTGGTCTGATTTCTATATGGATACGCCACTACACACCAGATTGGCAACGATATCAAATGAAAACCAATGGATATATCTTGTTTTTACTGATCGGATTTCGGAGCAAAGCGATTGAGAACAATATGTAGTGATATCTGGTTTCTGAGTTCTATAAGATTCAGAAATTTAATGGCTGAGGGAAGAAGCTATTCCTATATTAAAATTGCAGATCCAGGCACATCATTGGCCAGAATGACAGCGCACCTACTTATCAAATCCCACATCCCTGATCACAGTGATAATTTCACTACAGATCCAGTCCCATCACTGTCCAGACAGAGATGTAAACTGCTTGGCCAGTCCCATTATGTTCCGCACTAGTAATGTCGCTGCTACCCCAGCTTCAGCACTGACTATGACAAGGTCTATCTTACACGTCACTCAGCAGAACCATTGTCACTGATCGCACTGTCACGGGTTCCGAAGGGCAAGTGTGACAACATTCGTAATATATTGAATTGTTAATGGCCACTCTCAAGTCAGCAAATACAGCTGTTGTTTGTTAACCAAAATACAAACTGCACAGCGAATACCTCAGTATTTGCATTGTTGTTGGGATTTCTAGTACCCTAAACATCAAGATCATATGATACTTTTTCGCAAGAAGATCAGTAAGCACTCTCGCTGTGTTTTGTTGTTATCGTTACATCGGACAGTTGTTACACTCCGACCGATTAGATGCAGTGGTAACATGTGCATGATTGCGACGTGGACTCTTGTATGTGCTGCGAGTACGGGTATGCGCAGTAAGGAGATGGATTTTAATTTTTTCCCTTGTTCCTCTCTGATTCAACAGCATCAGTAACTCGCAAAAAAGTGAGGCATTGTGTTATGGTTCGGTCCGGAGCCCGCATTCCGTGTCTTGATCCGGTCCGTTACTTCGGACTCCGGGTCTTGTAGCCGTCCCTCCTTTCACCCTTAAGCTCAAATAGGATCATTTTGGCTTAAGGATGTGCACATGAGACCTACCGGCTGGCAGGTGTATATAAGGGCTCTGGGACTGAGTCTAGTT
The DNA here is from genome assembly GCF_048418815.1 of Hemitrygon akajei. Lineage (NCBI taxonomy): Eukaryota > Metazoa > Chordata > Chondrichthyes > Myliobatiformes > Dasyatidae > Hemitrygon > Hemitrygon akajei. Next base: position 2,497,105 of record NW_027331992.1, on the reverse strand, counting down.
GGGGGTCGATCTGTCACACGGGGAAGTGGAGACTGGACCCAAATGCAGGACGCAGGCACTGAAGTACTAGGGGCAGGACAGGGACAACTAAAGGATAGAACCAGATGGGGAGACCGTGGCATGCAAAGGTTATCCTGGGGTTCAGAGAGTTCATGGCGAAGGCAGGACCCTGGCTAAGCTAAAGGATGGATTTATGTGACAAGGAATGCTAGGTGGATAGCCCCCGGGTGGGACGCATTACTTCTGGGCAGGGCCCAGCGTCCCAGGCAGGAACACAGGATCCTGGGCAGGTCGCGGGGCATCAGGGCAGGATGCGGGGCTCAACCCGTCGGAAGCGAGGGGTAGGAAAAGGTCAGAGACCCCGCCGTGCAAAGGCAGTCTGACCTGCTTACCCGACGGAGGCAAGGGATCGGAAGGGTGTTTGTTCCAGAGTGACTACAAGAACGTACTTACAGAGCTAGATGATTAACAGTGGGTCCTCCAAGCCGGGGTCGAAACGGGATAGGCAGGCGAACAAGGCAAACCGGTCAGAGCAGCAGGTACAGGACGAGACGACTTCCGGTTTATGTTCGCCGGAACCCTGAGAGCCGAAAGTGGATGAAAGGAGAAGTTGTGGTGAAAGAGGACCGAAAAGCTACTTCAACACATGAGAATGGTTACTAGAGCACTTGAATGTATGCCGCAGACATCTGGACTACTTCTTGGGATGGCCAAGTGAATCGGTCGTTCCACAACGGGCTAGTGAACGAGCCGGCTTAGCTCCACAACTTATCGAAGCGTATCCCCGTTGAAACTACTGAACCCGGACCATCACTCGATCCAGGGGTTTCTGAATTACGCCTATCAGAACGGACCAGAAAACCGGAGGAATATTATCAAGATGGCTTTGCCTAAAAACATATAGAGTGGAGAGACGTCCGATCCACAGGGCGACTTTTTATTGGTGTGTCATGTGACATCACAGGATTGGTCGATTATTCAGTTAGGCTTGGCCTACTAATTCTGTCCGTGTGAGCGTGTTCATTGTGTCCGGTTGACTAGGAGTACAGTAGGCCTATTCGGCTGCAGAAGACACGATAAACGTTCCTTAATTGTAACAGTAGCATAGACACAGCTCAGACATCATTTACAATTTTCCTGATGGTACAGCTGTTGCAGGCAGAATCTCAGAGGGTGACGAGGAAGGGTACAGGAGTGAGGCAGATCGGCAGGTTGAGTGATGTCACAAGAAAGGCCTTGCACTCAACGTCGTGGACACCAACTTCCGGTGTAAGGTGGTGCTAGTGAAGCTTAGTGACCAAATCGGCGGCAAACTAAACAAAGAAAACAACTAAATACGTTATTAATATTTTTATACGATCGCTGCACACAAAAGCCTCTAACTTTGCATTCGGAGTTGAGTTTTCTGACCGCCTGTATGAACTGGCGTTTTTGCGATGTGAACCGAAAGCTCGAAAGCGCTGGATGGTGCTGTCTGGAAGGCCGAATCAAGCCGTTGGTGTCGGGGTCGGAAAACCGAGAACGAGCCAGTGTATCGCCATTGCTGGAGCGGATTTCGAGCCGATTCGATGTGGCAGGACAGAGGCGAGCGGAGGCGAGGCAGAGCCCGGTACCTTGCCCGAAACCGAGGACAGATCCGAGATTAGATCGATTTTAATGTGGGCCCGAAATGGAAAGTTCGGAACGAGCAGAATCGACGCGGTGAAGTCAGGCCCGAGAGAGCATCGAAGCATCAGGGCCCGGGTCCGAAAGCGAAGAACGACGCGATGTTTGGACGTTTTCATCGACGGTCCAGTTCGGACGATGGACGCTGCATTGAACTGGGGCAGGGGCATGTTCTTGGATCGGTTGTTGCATTATCTGGCTTCCTATCTCAATGTTCTGAACTTTGTTTATCGTTTGCAGGATTTGTCTTTTTGTTTTGTCTCTGCACATCGGGTGTTTGACGGTATTCTTAAAAGGTTCTATTGGCTTTATTTGTGTTCTGATTATTTGTAAGGAGACGCATCTAAATGTTGAAAAAGTACACCTTGATAATAAATGCACTTTGAATTTTGAACTGTAAACAGGTACTTCTTCATCGATGGGTCAGCAGTGGAAAGGCTGAGCAGATTCCATTTCCCTTGGGTCCACAGCTCTGCAGATGATGAGTTGCAGATGAGGAATTAATGCAATTACGAAAAAGGTTTGAGAAGATGAGTGATGTCAAAGTTTCAGAAGATTTATGACGTGCAAAAGACTCCAGAAAATTTCTAGAGATGTAGCCTGGACAGTATGCGGGGTGTTGCATCTCGTCAGGTGTGGAGGCGCTGATGCAGAAGATCGGAAATAGCCACAACGTGTTGTAAAGTCAGTCAGTTCAGCAATGGCATCAGGCTCCCACCATATTCAAAAAGCAATGTCTGAAGAAAGCAGCATCTATCATTTAGGACCCTCAGGATCCAGAAAACTTTACATTGCTGGCACCAATAAGCAGGTACCTGGTCACAAGACACGCCCTGAACGTTTCACTAACACATGATCGCATAATGCATACAGCAATATGGCATCTTAGGCACTCGGTTGTGCCCACGTTTTAGTCTATTCCAAGATCAACCTCACCCTTCCCGACTACATAGCTTCATCTTTCCCATTAATCTACCTGCCGATTTGAGAGTCTGTGGAATGTCACTGATGTATATGACACTACGCCACTGATGACAGAGCGTTACACGTACACACCACTCAGTGTGTAAAAGAAATGCCTCTGCCGTCACCACAATACTTTCCGTCCAACACCATCAAGTTATGCCTCCATGTATTCGCCATTTCTGCCAGGGAAAAATATATCTTGTTGTACAATCCACCTCGTTCTCTTATCAGTTTCTTCACCTTCCCAACGCCACAGCTTATTTTCTGTCCTCCTGAAGCAAAACCCTAGCACCCTCAACTTCTCTTCATAATCCTGGCGTCATCGCAGTAAATCCCCTCTGCTCCATCTCTAACGATTCGACATACTTCCTATAATGTGACGACCGGAACGGAACAGACACAGATAGTGCGAGTTCAGCAGGGTTTTATAGGGCTACAAAATTATCTCACGGCTCTTACACTCATTCCCCCGTCTACTGAAGACCACCGCAGCCTCTGCCCTCCGCGGCCAATCCAATTCTGATTCCGCACAGGTAATAGTCCCTGGAACTCATGCCTCCTGTCCTGCTCAAAGAGCTTATCGTTGGGCGAACATACCATACTAAAACCCTTATTCACATAATCCAGTCCTCGGTGTTAATCAATATGTCTTACCAAATCCGCACGGTGTTCAATCATATTCGTGAGACATGCTCTGCTCTTCTGTAAGTCCTGTCGATTATCCCTAATCAGACTGGGTTTCGGCATATCAATAGAACACAATGGAACTTTATTGTTCTGGCTGAAAAGAACGAAATTGCGGCGCTGCTCCAGACCGGGCAAAACAGATACTTGCAATCCGTGCGGTACGGATTCAATAAAACAAGAATAAAACTGTATTTACATAAACAAATGATTTCGGTAGCACTCAAAGGCCATTGGCAAGGCAGGGTGTAGCATTATTCCGCAGAACAACGGCCCTCGGGGTGAAGTCATTTCCGTTTAATGCCGTGGAGAAGAAGTTTCCCTATCTCCTACCGGTTGGCAAGAAATTAAACAGACAATGCCAGGGATCGGACGGGTCTTTACGGTTGCCGTAGGCATCTAGAGTTCCATTGTCTCTCAGTCCGGTAGTTGAGCCTCAGTGATGTTCGGAGCCGTCCTAATCAACTATTTGAGTGGTTTGCAATCTGTCTCGATGTATCCAGAGTACAGCACTGCCATTCCGTGTGTCAGTATGCTTTCTATCGCACATAAAATGTAGACCTCCAATTTTTGAGACTGATTAGCTCTCACTAATCACTTCATATAGTATAGTCACTGTTGTGCTTTCGGTGCTAACGAGATTTCGCTGACGGACCGAGAGAGCTCCTCGGTGATATTCATCCCGAAAAATCTAAACCTCTGAACACTCCCTATTACGTCACCATTAGGGATAGTGAGGCTTTTTTGAGACTTCTTGCATTTTTGAAGTCGATTACCATTTCTATTGTCCTCTTAATGGTGGTCTAAGTTTCAGGTTCATTCTCTCTATGTGCAGATTCATTAGTTTCTGTTATTAGGCCAATCACTGTTGTGTCCTGTGCGACTATGATGACGGAGTTTGTAGCAAGAGCGGGCGTGCAGTCATGGGCGAAGAGAGAGAATAGAGACGTGGGCTCTGTACTCACCACTGCGGGGCACCTGTGTTGAAGTTTTGGGGATTTGATGCGCACTTGCTTAGTTTCACCGTTTCGGTGCGATCAGTGAGGACGTCTAGGTTCCAATTACAGGTTGATGTGCCGAGACTTGGGGAGCTCCTAAACGTAATTCCAGAAATTCTCCCCAATTTTGCCCGTCACTGAAGAGTAATTGGTCTATCATTCCAAGGTTAAATCTGGTACCTTTCTTGAACAAAATAATGATATTTGTCAGAACCTCCCACCGTCTAATGCTTCGCACCTTTTCCTGTGGCCAGTGAGGACGCGCATATCATTACCAAAGCCAAAACAATCTCTTTCCGCGCATCCATTAGTAACATTTGCTATATTCCTTTCCCTATTGGGGACTTATCTATCCTCATGCTCTTCAGAATCTCCAATGCATCTTCCTTCGAACCCTTGACATATTGCAGCATATCAGCCTGTCCACGCTGCCCCCACATTCACCAAGTTCCCTCCAGGATTCCTAATCTGTGGTCAGCGGAGTGCTTGCTTAACTGTACTGGTCCACGGGATAAAATCTGTTGGGAAACTCTGCACTGGTGAAGACGGAAGCAAATCTTTCATTAACGACCTCCACTACCGCCTCCGACTGCATGCAGGTGTAGCAGGCGGTGAAAAAGGCAAATGGTATGTTAGCATTCATAGCAACAGGATTTGAGTACAGGAGCATGGAGGTTCTACAGCAGTTGTACAAGGCCTGGGTGAGACCGCATCTAGAGTACTGTGTGCAGTTTTGGTCCCCTAATCTGTGGAAAGACATTCTTGCCATAGAGGGAGTACAAAGAAAGTTCACCAGATTGATTCCTGGGATGGCACGACTTTCATATGAAGAAAGACTGGATCGACTAGGCTTACACTCGCTGGAATTTAGAAGATTGAGGGAGGATCGTATTGAAACGTATACAATTCTAAAGAGACTGGAGAGGCTAGATGTAGGAAGATTGTTTCCGATGTTGGGAAAGTCGAGAACGAGGGGTCACAGTTTAAGGATAAAGGGGAAGACTTTTAGGACCGACATGAGGAAAAACTTCTTCACACAGAGAGTGGTGAATCTGTGAAATTCACTGCCACAGGAAACAGCTGAGGCCGGTTCATTGGCTATATTTAAGAGGGAGTTAGATATGGACCGTGGCTAAAGGGATCAGGGGGTATGGAGAGAAAGCAGGTATAGTGTTCTGAGTTGGATGATCAGCCATGATCATACTGAATGGCGGTGCAGGCTCGAAGGGCCGAATGACCTACTCCTGCACCTATTTTCTATGTTTCGATGTTTCTATGACTCCAGGCACATGTTTCTTTCCTCTTGTATCCCTCATCGCTTCGACGCTCTTGTCCTCTTGTTCTCCACCTCGCGAATTCACTTATGTCCATTGTTTGGCTCCTTCTTGGCGACTTTGTAACTCCCCAGAACCATCTCTGATGGTCGCTGTTTCGTTGGTCTTAAGCCTGCTTCTTTCTTCCTCGGGAATGGGTATTCCACAGCTCGTCACAGTCATGACCCCTTCGAGTTGCCATCCTTTCCCTACCTCACTGAGTCAAACCTACACACAACGCTAAGCAAGGGCACCCTAAACAACCTTCACATTTCTGTTGGGCTTTTCCCTGAACACATCCGTTCCTAATTTACATCCCCAAGTTCCGGCATTATAGCATCATGATGGGTACTCCCCCAAATTAAACACTTCAAAGTATGTTGTGTTCAGATACTTGTCCATGGCTATGTGAGAGTTCAGGAAGTTGTCATCAGTATCGCCAGCACACTCGCTAGGCCTCGTATATCTTAGTTCAGCTTATTCTCTTCAAGTGTCGGCTTTCTAAATTATCTCTGAACTTTTCCAAATTAAAAAAAAACTACTTCACTGTTTGAATTATTTTGCCGTATCTCTTGTTTATCTCTTATTGTTTATTTTAGCGCTAGTATTGCACTAACTCGAATTATAGTACTATAACTATAGTATTATTGCACTAAACACACATTTCACGACATTTGCTGGAAATAGTCAACGTGATGCTGGTTCCGATTCTGATGATGGAAATGAGGAGCCAATGATGATCCTTAATATGCACCGCCATTTATTGAGCCCTTAATCGGAGCCAGAAAAGCCGATGGCCATTCGGCATTGGTAATATTTGTCATAGAGGTTATCATAGAGATCTTTTGCCTTCAATGTTAAAAAGAAGAGGGTACTTCAATACATTACGTGCTGTCGTTGTCAATCATGCCTGCACACTGAGCTGCTGAGTTCATTGTGACTGAAGTGGAAATAAGGAGATGAAATCCATCTGATCTACAATTATGTTGGGCAAATATCGCAGACTGTGCAAGCCCGCTGTACTGTTCATATGATTTGGGATTGTTTTCAGGAAAATCGTGAGAAAACTCAAAGTTAGCATTTGCTTTGAGAGATATGGAGCGAGATATCATACAATTAATTCAAATAAAATGAACGTGAAGAAAACAGTAGACGTAGGCGACAGGTCATGACTGGCATTTCAACCCGGAATGCGGGGAACAGGTTTAAAAACTTTCTGATTGTTTACTTTACCAGACGATGTTATGGACTGAGCTTTAAGTATTTCCTGTGGCGCCGTGAAAACACAGAATTAGAAATGGCGTCTTGTTTGTTAACTGACTGTAACTAACTCGAGTTATTGTGCGACCTTTGTTGCTGTTCTTTTTTTAACCGGGGTATAGATTAAAGTATATAAGGGCAAAGAGTTCAGAACGCAGGCGAGTGGCGCTTAGTGCAAGGAGTGCGGCAAATATTTTACAATATCCGAAAAAATGGCTCAACCAACAATCCGGCATGTTGCGATTGTATTTTACCCTATTCTCGCAGCTTTCGGTGTTCCGGGTAAGTGAAATGTTATGGATGGTCTTCCATTAACAGTCATTTCACTTGGTATTCTTTATCGGAGAAACCAACCCATTGCGGAAACACGGCAGACTGCTGCTGCTGAACATTTTGTCTCCTCTCTATACGCTGATGCAGGATGAATTTACTGCCACCCCGCCCCCGGCCGCCTCCAAAGTTCATCGCAGACGATGTTGTTGAAATTCAGAGAGATCAGTTGTCGCCGTTGTTGACCACTGTCAGCGTAAATTTGATACCGCGGGTTGTTGCGGATTGAAATGTATTTTGTAACCTAACTTTTGGTGAAGGAGGAGTAGAGCAGAAACGAATTGTGGGAACGTTGCGGATTGTAACAACTGCCGCCGAGCTGAATTGCTCTCTCTCGCTCTCTCTCTCTCTCTCTCTCTCTCTCTCTCTCTCCTCTCTCTCTCTCTCTCTCTCTCCTCTCTCTCTCTCTCTCTCTCTCTCTCTCTCTCTCTCTCTCTCTCTCCTCTCTCTCTCTCTCTCTCTCTCTCTCTCTCTCTCTCTCTCTCTCTCTCTCTCTCTCCTCTCTCTCTCCTCTCTCCCCTCTCTCTCTCTCTCTCTCTCTCTCGCTCACTCGCGCTCTCCCTTCCTTCCCTCCCGCTTTTGTGGATTTCCGATCAAACCTTTGATTATATGTCTTAGCCGTACCAGTTCGGAATGAAAGTAAATACAGCTAGCCCCAGAATGGGGTGTCCAGCTGGAGATTTGAATTAATTTTCTCCCTATCACAACATTAAGATGATAATAAATGTGATCACAAATGGCGGATATGTGCAAGTTTAAGAGCTTATTTATTGATTAACGTTTTTGAAACTGTTCGAGTCTAACACTTCTCCTCGCCCTGTTTGTAACCACACACTTTGTGTCTCTTCCCCTAGCGAACCTATTGACAATGGTGGTCCTCTTCCGTGGGAATTGCGGCCTTTCCAAATGTATATCCCACTACATGGTTGCCATGGCAATGGCAGATCTCGTGGTGATGATGGTTTGTGTAATCGGCTATCATATCGTCACGTACCAGTTTCCAACATCCTTCCTGTCCTACACATCCGCCTGTAAGGTTACTATGTACTTCAATTCAACCAGCCTGCAACGCTCGGTCTGGTTCACTGTCCTGTTCACAGGTGATCGGTTCGTAGCGATCTGTTGTCAGAAGCTTAAAGCGAAGTATTGCACAGTGAGGACAGCTACTGCCAGCATTATAACCGTGGCGCTCCTGTTGCATTTACAGAACGTCCCTTATCTACTTGAGTTTAAACCTGTGGATATAGTTAACGGTATTCAATGGGGCTGTCAGCCAAGCTCGTGGTTCATGACGTCTCCTATGGGAGTCACATTTTCCTTTCTGCAGAGTATTTTAACGGTTATATTACCTCTTGTTCTAATAGCCCTGTTTAACTGTCTGACAGTGAGGCGCATTTTATTAGCCAGTAAAGTGCGGCGCGGACTGCGCGGTCACAGCAGTCAAGCGCAGAAGGATCCGGAGATGGAAAGCCGCCGGAAATCCATCATTTTACTCTTTAGTGTGTCCGGCAGTTTCATTCTGTTGTGGCTGACGATCACTGTGAGTTTTATGATCACTGGTCTCTCAGGAACCGCGCATTACGACGGCAATTACACCGACTCTGCCTATGTCGCCACTGAAGCCGGCTACATGCTCATGTACCTGAGTTCCTGCACGAACACCTGCATTTATACAGCGACCCAGGCTAAGTTTAGAGAGGAAATGCGGCGGGTGTTAAAATCGCCTTGGACTTTGTTTTCAATATTGGTTAAAAAGCACAGGTAAAGCAAAGCACATATTCCTAAAGGTCAAAAGTTCATTAACCACTAATTCTCCGCATCGGGCATCCGTCATTGGGCCGCGAAGTACATCTGGGCTTTATGTGTTTAAGTATAATGGGTTTCGATAGTAAGTTGACTTGGAAAAAAATAACACTCAACTCCATTTCCGTGCCGCAGCCTCCTTGACAGCCGTGACGTCAAAAAACAATCCTGGTATCCGATCACGAGGAAATCTGCAGATGCTGGAAATTCAAACAACAACACGCACAAAATGCTGGTGGAATACAACAGGTCAGGCAGCATCTACCGGAAGAAGCATTGTCGAAGTTTCGGGCCGCGACCCTTCGTCAGGAAAGGAAAGATAGTAAAAGATTTGAAAGTAGGAGGGGGAGGGAGGAATGCGAAATGATAGGAGAAGACCTGAGGGCGTGGGGTGAAGCTGAGAGCTGGAAGGGTGATTGGCAAAAGTGATACAGAGCTGGAGAAGGGAAAGGGACATGGGACGAGAGACCTGAGGAGAAAGAAAAGGGGTGGGGAGCACCAAGGGGTGATGGCGAACAGGCTGAGTGATGGTCAGCACCTTTCCAGCTCTCAGCTTCTCCCCGCCCCTCCGGCATTCTCCTATCATTTCGCATTTTCCCCTCCCCTACTTTCAAATCTCTTACTATCTTTCCTTGCAGTTAGTCCTGACGAAGGTTCTCGGCCCGAAACGTCGACAGCGCTTCTTCCTATAGATGCTGCTTGGCCTGCTGTGTTCCGCCAGCATTTTGTGTATGTTGCTGCTATTCGATCACTCTGTTGATTCATTCACTCCTTCCACTTCACAGCTGCGTTTACACTCAGGGCTTAATTGGATGCAGGGTAACTCGGCTAAAGGTCGAGCAATCGCAATGACTTTTATACTGTCAGTGGAGATTCGCTGCGGTCAGCGCTGTCACAGAGCCACCTTCTTGTAGATTGCAGCGGGGGATCAATATTGCATAGGATCTGCCCCAGCTCGACTATGGCGAACTATGCCAATCCCCAGATCCATAAAACAGCCCGTATCCCTCACTACCTTCGTTAACCAAGGGCTATCCAGACACGTTTACATTATTTTATCATCACCTGCATCCAGCACGTCTGCTGTAGACATAGCCACGCAGCACGGGGCGAAACCAGAATGTCTTCAGACCTGTGTATGCATGTGCCTGTAGTTTTAGCCACTGCTGACGTAGGAAAAGACAAAGTTGTTGGCTATCTGTACAATATACACCTCCTCATAATTGTATAAACTTCTACAATGACCCTTCACTTTATTTTCTATCTGAAACAATCAAACTTCTCCTTATTGTTTATCCCCTTCTCCACAGTCCAGGGAGCAATCTGGTGAATTTTGATCCACCATCGCTCAGTTCTTAGACCATCCGTCACATGGTGCGGCAGTCAGAATTGCACCCGTTGCTCTCAGTCTGTTCTGACCAATGTTCCGTACAGCTGTGAGACCGAGTCGGAGTTCTTCCACTCAAAGCCTCGGTGAACAGTGCACATATAACCAAACCCCTTGTACCGTCAACATATCCAATTTCATTCAGAAAGGTATGACCTAGCATTGCAAGGCTATAACTAAAAGCGACCCTACAAACGTCTATATGCCCTCCCAGGAGTTTCTTTCAGAAAGTGCATTAAGTCACATTTAGTTTCACAACCTGTTTGGCGAATAATAAAGGATGCAGCAGCAAAACTACAGATCGCTGCTTATTGTTGGCGTCCATGAAGAGAGCGACACACACATACACAAAATGCTGGTGGAAAGCAGCCGGCCAGGTAGCGTCTATAGGGTGAAACGCTAGCGACTTTTCCTGCCGAAACCCTTCGTCATGACTAACTGAAAGTAAAGATAGTAAGAGATTTGAAAGTAGGAGGGGGAGGGGAAAAGCAAAATGATGGGAGAAGACCGGAGGGAGTGGGGTCAAACTGAGAGCCGGAAAGGTGATTGGGAAAAGGGATACAGAGCTAGAGAAGGGAAAGGATCATGGGACGGGAGGACGAGGGAGAAAGAAAGAGGGAGGCGAGCACCAGTGGGAGATGGAGAACAGGCAGAGTGATGGGCAGAAAGAGAGTGGAAAAAAGAGGAGGAGGGGGGAAAAGCTAAATATATCAGGGATGAAGTATGAAGGGGAGGAGAGTCTTTAACGGAAGTTAGAGAAGTCAATGCTCATGCCAACAGTTTGGAGGGTACCCAGCCGGTATATAAGGTGTTGTTCCTCCAACCTGAGTTTGGATTCATTTTGACAATAGAGGAGGCCATGGATAGACATATCAGAATGGGGATGGGACGTGGAATTAAAATATGTGGCCACTGGGAGATCCTCCTTTCTCTGGCGGACAGAGCGTAGGTGTTCAGAGAAACTGTCTCCCAGTCTGAGTCGGGTCTCATCAATATATAAAAGGTCACACCGGGAGCAGCGGACGCAGTATACCACACCAGCCGACTCACAGGTGAAGTGTCGCCTCACCTGGAAGGGCTGTCTGGGGCCCTGAATGGTGATGATGGAGGAACTACAGCGTCATCTCTCCCCATCCCCCGCAGAACAAAACCCAAGCCCAACCTTAGTGTCCCTCACCACAGAAACATCTCCTTAATTCAACCATCCGAATTGGATGGCGCACACGTCTCCTCATCTCTTATTTTCAACCACAAGCCAAACAAGCTGAAGGCAAGCTGCTTTTACAGAACTGCCAATATGAAACACATACAGCATAACAGTAAAAGTAAGAACCGGGGCATTACACTCTTCCCATACCAAAATAGTCATTTCCGCATGACTTGTAAATAATTAGTCATCTCAGATTAATAGCATCGCTTTCAATGGAATTTCGTGATCTCAACAACTCTAGTCCATTTGTAAAGGGTTGTGACATATCTCCCGAGTGGGATATTCGTAGCTGTCTGTTTCCCTGGTGCTACATAGGCAAGCCTACCTGGGGGTCTCCTTATTCTTTGAGACCTCCTTGTCCCATCAACTATTCCTTCAGTTTCAGACACTCCTTGGGACACCTCTGGTGTACATGACGAGGCTTCCCCCGGTCTATCACTCGTGCCTTCCTGCAAACCGGATCCCTCTGCTCAGCTTCATCCCCAGTTACTGTGGAAACTACACCCCCTTCCTGGTCCAGCTGAAAGCATGCCTGAGCACTGCTAATGCCACAAGCCTCCCGACCCCCGCCCATGTCACCTGTATGGGAAACGTTGGGAATCTCTTCCTCACTTTCTGGGGAGTTGGCGAAAGGCAGCATATACCACAACCCCTTTTTCTCATCCTCCGAGACCTTCAATCTCTCCACGTTTCTGCAGAGTCCTCTGACTAAGTGTAGGGTCCAGGTCAGGCTCTGGGTTAACTCGCACCTCTTGCTTCAGAGGTAGAAGGTGGTTCCGTTTCAGAATCTTGACAGGTCCTTCCCATCCCCTGGTATCGCGCATAACACTGGTACGTTTGACACCTGAGTCTCCATTACATAGGACGTAACTCTCAGCGGCCAACCAACTTATGCTTCCCAGGTAGCCTCAGATTTTTATGAGTACTCAGTCTCGATGCATCCGTTAGGAGAACCCAACTTTTTGATCATAACTCCTGTTATTATTTCTTTGATTCTGCTTGGTAGCCGAGACCTCAGCTAATTCATAAGCCTTTTTCAGCTCCCTCCTCATCTCGGACACATACTTCAGATAAGTCTTCAGCGGTAGATCTTCCTTGCCAGTCTCAAAACGGAGGTTGACGGGCAGACTCTCCGCGCGCACAAACCCCACCATAACATCTCTGTCTCATCGGAACGTACCGAAGGAGAACTCCACACCTAACAAACTCCACCCCATCTAGCACACTTGCTCTAGGGAGATGCCAATTTATATTTGTGAAATTAAAATCTCCCACCATGACAACTGTTATTTTTATACCTTGCCACGATCTGTTTCCCTATCTGTTCCTCGATATCCTTGTTACTACTGGGAGGCCTGTAAAAACACCCAGTACAGTTATTGACCCCTTCCTGTTCCTAACGTCCACCCACAGTGTCTCCATAGACAATCACCCCATGACGTCCACCTTTTCTGCAGGCTTGACACTATATCTGATCAACAGTGACACGCCCCACTCTTTTGCCTCTCTCTCTGTCCTTTCTGAAACATCTAAAACCCGGCACTTTCCAGTCCCCGAGCCATCCACGTCTCTGTAATGGCCACTACATCACAGCTCCGAGATCTGACCCACGCCCTAAGCTCAACCGCTTCATTCACAATACTCCTTGCGTTAAAACAGGCACATCTCAAACCGTCGGTCTGAGCAAGCCCCTTCTCTTATCACCTGCCTATCCTTCCTCACACATTGTCTCCAAGCTTCCTCTATTTGTGAGCTAACCACCTCTTTCCCACTTACCACACCCCCCAACAATTCCAGTTTAAACTCCCCCCAGTAGCGTTAGAAAATCTCCAGAACAGGATATTAGACCCCCTGGGATTCATGTGCAATTCCATCCTTTTTTAACAGGGCACACCTGTCCCAAAAGAAGTCTTAATGCTCCAGTAATCTAAATCCCTGCCCCCTGCTGCAATTCCTCAGCCACACATTTAACGTTCACCTCATTCCATTCCTATACTAACTGTCACGTGGCACAGGCAGTAATACCGAGATCACTGCATTTTCTGCCCTGCTTCTCAACTTCCTTCCTAATTCCCTGTAGTCTGTTTTCAGGAACTCTTCCCTTTTCCGACCTATGTCATTGGTACCAATATGTACCACGACCTCCGGCTGCTCTCCCTCCCACTGCAGGATATCGTGGACGCAATCAGAAACATCCCGGATCCTGGCAACTGGGAGGCAAATGCCATCCGACTTTCTTCCCTGCGTCCATAGAATCGCATGTCTGAACTCCCGACTATAGAGTCTCCTATCACTACTGCCTTCCTCTTCCTTTCCCTACCGTTCTGAGCCACAGGGCCGGGCTCTGTGCCAGCGGCACGGACAATGTTGCTTCCCCCGGTAGACAGTCCCCCCACCCTACCAGTACTCAAACAGGAGTACTTAATATTCAGGGGAACAGCCACAGGGGTACTCTCTAGTACCTGACTCTTCCCCTTCCCTCTCCTGTTACCCACTTGTCTGTCTCCCGTGGCCTCGCTGTGACCAAATACCTTTAACTCCTTTCTATCATCTCCTCGGTCTCCCTCACCAGACTAACGTCATCGAGCTGCAACCGCAGTTCCCTAACGCGGTCCCTTAGGAGCTGCAGCTCCACACACTGGGTGCAGATATGGCCGTCCGGGAGGCTGGGAGACTGACAAGATCCCTGTAATGCACAGGGAACTGGCTTGTTCTAGGCTGTCTATACTTGGACAAGTCTACTCATATTTCCTGGCCATGCCCGTAATTCCCATTGCCAAAGGAGCTGACCTAATTAACCCAGCACTGCTCACTACTCTAACCAGAACAGCCTGCCACCGATGTCTAGTGGGTTTGCAGGTAAGGACAAGGGGGACTCTGCCAATGTTAAGGGGACGGTAAGATGGAGTGAAAGCGGATTTTCAGAAAACAGAACCGTTTGGACTGAGATCAGCATCAATGGTGGAGGAAGGGAAACCCTTTCTATGAAGGAAGAGATCATCTCTGGTGTCCAGGAAAGGAAAATCTCATTAGAACAGATATGTGGGAAGAGTTTTAGTCAAGATGACCATGCAAATCGTTAGGGTTACAAATAAAAAGTGTGAGGGTGTTTTATGAACCCTGCCATATGACACGGGCAGTGTCTTCATCGTGTCAGCTGTCAGCTGAATGTACCAGGGCGGATGGTAGAGGGTTTTGTAGAAATGGCGAGTGCTGTCGGTGTCGGAGGGATTTACAGAAATGTGGAGTGATGTAGGAGTTGGAAGGGATTTTAGAGTTGGCGATAGGCGATTGGGCACTTCTCCACCACTGTGGAAATGCATTTCATTTGTTGCACCAAAATAGCATTTTTGTCTGTAACAAAATGAAATCCGTATTGTATCGGAGTGTTTTGCTAATAATGTTCGTGCAACGTTATGCTGAGAGAACTTGAGTACCAGACAGTAGACCGCAGTCCCTACAGTGTATTTCATCTACCACTTTATTGCCTCTTCTCCAAACCTGTCTGAGTCCCTTTGCAGACACCAGTTTTACTCTAAGCCACCTGCCCGGCACCTACCTTCATATCAACTGCAAAGTTGGTAACCAAGCCATCAATTCTCTCATCGAATCATCGAAATCTAACATGAAAAGGATCGGTCTCAATACCGACCCCAGCAGAAAGCCATTAGTTACGGGCAGCAAATATAACAGCTTTGCATTGTTCTCACTCTTTGCCTCCCGCTAGTAAACCAATCTTCATTCATGCCACTATCTTTCCTGTAATACCCTGATTGTGGTATTGTTAAGCAGCCTCATGTGCAGCATCTTGTAAAAGACCGTCTGAAAATTCAAACACACAACATCCACTGCTTCTCTTTTCTCTATCCTGCCTGTTATTTCATCAAAGAATTCCTACAGATTTGTCAGGGAAGATTTCCTCTGAGGGACACTATGCTGACGTTGGCCTACTTTATCATGCTCTTCCATCGAAAAATCATCGTTAATGGACTCTAAGGTCACCCCAACCACAAAGGTCAGTCGAAATGTCCTATGATTTCCTTTCTTCTGCCTCGTTCGCTTCTTGAAGAATGGACTGATATTTGCAACTTTGTAGTTCGTCAGACCCATTCCCAAATCTAGTGATTCTTGAAAGGTCATTACATATTCTTTAAGAGAAAAATGAGGGGGGACTTCTTCACTCAGAGGCGATGAGATTGTGGACTGGGCTGCCAGAGCAAGTGGCAGGTTCGATTTCAACATGTAAAAGAAGTTTGGATGGGTTCATGGTGCGAGGAGTATGGGGGAATATGGTCCCAGTGGAGGTTGCTGGAACTCGCCAGAGAGACGGATTGGCACAGACTAGATTGGCCGAATGGCATTATTCTGTGCTGTAGTGCTCTCTGGCTATAATGTCTGCACAAACTCTTCAGCTACCTCTTTCTGAAGCCTGGGGTGTTCACCATTTTCCCGGGAGACTTATCTACCTTCAAAGCTTTCAGTTTCCAAAGCACATTTTCTCCTTAGTAATAACGTCTACAGTATACTCACTTCTGTCCCCGATGCTCTTGAAGTATTGGCATTTTTGTGGAAAAAATGATGCAAAGACGAAGTAAGGAATGTAGAGTGGACCGCGGAGGAAGAAGTACAAGGTGGTAGGTCATGGGTGAACATCGGGATGGAGAGGGGTCAAGTAAAATATCTCCCCAGGATATACTTTCTACAACGAAACCAGGATTCAGCACTCCATGACAGCATGTGTAAAACTAATAAGAAGTACATAGCACTAAAGTTAAATGAAAACACAATCCAGAAAAATGAAGAAATGGTCACTATAGAAGATCAAGTTCACCACTCATGTCCATCCATAGGAGACCTCCCGGGATCTGAGCAGACAGGTTCCTATTAAGGATCCGCCCTGAACACTGGGTCAAAGGGGCTCTGCCGATAACTCTGGACCACGACTGCCCTTAAATTCTACCTTTTTTCACCTGGCCATGTGGGCTTTGAACCAGCCCCTTCCCTAATTGGACTCCCGCCAGTTACCCACTTATCTCCTCAATAACACCCACCTGTTTCTGTTCTCGCCCATTACCCGGTCCACTTAAACCCTGCCTCGACTCATACTCTCTGCCTGTTCGTCCCAGTCCTGAACTGAGTCGTTCCAGCCTGCGATAGTGACTACTGCCAACGGAAATTGTTGTATTCTGTGTCTCCCGATTCTACCTGTTTGGAACTTGATTCTTGTGTGAAGCACCCGTAATCGTCTGCCCTCGCCGGACAGCCTTTCCCGGGTAAGACCTCCGCCTGCCATTCCGGCTTCGTGCCTGTCTCCTGGTGTTGAAAGACTGTTGCCCCTGTGGCCGCTAATAAAATCCTGGTAAAAGAACATTCATTGGTCTGTACTTGAGTCCTACCGCAACCGGCCCCGCCTGACAGAACGAACAGGCCATATGGACTCAGCAGACCCCAACCAGGTACGTGAGGCCCTTTCCTGACAGGGAGTGTTATTAGGGAGGCACGAAGCGCAGTTCGCCTCTGTCACCCAGTCGATGGAAGCCTTCTCCGCCTCTCTGACCAGTATGGTCTCCCAGCTACAGCAGATTCAGCTAGCGCTGAGACTTAACCCTCCTGTTTCGGCAACATCAGCCCCACAGACTGCAACCCTCCCAACCCGAGAGCCCCGTTTAACTCCACCCGAAACTTAAAATGGTAAACCAGGCACCTGCAGATCCTTTCTGTCCCAATGCTCGTTGATTTTTGAGCTGCAGCCCGCTACCATTCCCACTGGTCGATCCCGTATTACCTTTGTGATCACGTTGCTGTCGGGAAGAGGAAGAGAGTGGGGTACGGCCGTGTGGGACAGCAGAGCCCCTTTTGGCCACACGTTTGAAGACGTTTGTGAGGAGATGAAGAGAGTCTTTGACCGCTCCCAGCAGGGGCGAGAAGCAGTGAGGGAAATGTTGCGGATTCGTCAGGGTAACCGCTCTGTTTCGGACTACGCCATTGAGTTCCGCACGCTAGCCGCCACTACCCACTGGGGTTCGGAAGCCCAATCTGACATGTTCCTCTATGGATTGAGCGAGGAGGTTAAGGATGAACTAGCCGCCCGTGACCTGCCTACCGACTTCCAAGAGCTGGTCGATTTGGCCATTAAAATTGATAGCCGCATAAAACAGTGTCAGCGGGAGCGTGAGATCCGGGGTTCCCGAAGAACCACCAGGGGACGTCTGATATTCTTCCAGCCCGCACCCACGTCTCCTTCCCCGAATCCTCAGTCACCCCCATCCAGCCCAAAGGAACCCATGCAGATTGATCGTGCCTGTCTGTCTCCTTCGGAGCGAAGGAGGAGACTCCGGACCAACTCTTGTCTGTATTGTGGTCAGGCTGATCACTGTATCCAGTTGTCCTGTAAAAGACAACGCTCGTTCGTAAAGAGGGGACTAAGGACGAACAATGTTTCCTTTTCCCGGTCCCCCATCACGCGAACCCTGCTACCCGCTTTGATACTGGCTGAAGGGAGGAGACATACCGTCTCAGTCTTCATCGACTCCAGGGCTGAAGGAAACTTTATCAGTTCCAGTTTGGTGGCCAAACTCGGGATGCCACTCTCCCGTCTAAAGGAACCCCTGGAGGCCAGAGGCTTATCCGGGGTGCAAATGGCCTTGATTACCCACTCTACAGCTCCGGTGAGTCTCCTCATTTCTGGTAATCACAGGGAGAGTATTATTTTTCATGTGATCGATTTCCCCAAAGCTGAAGTTGTGTTAGGTCACCCATGGCTCGCTCTGCACGGTCCACACATCGATTGGTCGAATAACAGAGTGTTAAGCCGGAGTCCCTTCTGCCTAAATGATTGTCTCGGTGTTGCTCATTCTACCCCAAGTCCGGCTCCTCTGCCTACAGAAGAGTTTCCCGATCTGCCCTCTGTACCCCCAGAATATCGGGACCTAAAGCTGGTATTCAGCAAGACTCGGGCCACCACTTTACCCCCACATCGCCCCTATGATTGCCGTATTGATCTCCTTCCGGGAACCTCGCCACCTAGGGGCCGTCTGTACTAACCTGTCTCCCCCTGAAAGGGCGGCGATGGACAAGTATATCCAGGAGTCCCTGGCTGCAGGAATTATCCGTCCCTCTTCTTCCCCAGCAGGCGCAGGGTTCTTCTTTGTAGCCAAGAAGGACGGGTCCTTTCGCCCTTGCGTGGACTATAGAGGTCTCAATGAGGTCACCATTAAGAACCGCTATCCTCTTCCGCTTATGTCATCCGCATTTGAATTGCTCCATGGTGCGTCTATCTTTTCCAAGCTCGACCTCCGCAACGCTTACCATTTGGTCCGCATAAGGGAGGGGGATGAGTGGAAGACCGCGTTCAATAAGCCCTCCGGGCACTATGAATATTTGGTGATGCCTTTCGGACTCTTCAATGGTCCTGCTGGGTTCCAGTCTCTGGTGAATGACGTCCTCCGGGACATGCTGAACCAATTTGTATTCGTAGACCTGGATGACATTCTGATATTTTCTAGGTCACTCTCCGAACATATCCAGCACGTCCACCGGGTGCTCCAACGACTTCTGGAGAACCAGTTATTTGTGAAGCCGTTGAACTGTGAATTTCACCGGAGTTCAGCTTCGTTCCTGGGATATGTGATCAGCGCTGGAAAGATCCAGAGGGACCCTCAGAAGATCAAGGCGGTAGAGGAGTGGCCACAACCCGCCTCTCGACAGGGGGCCCAACTCTTTCTTGGGTTTGCCAACTTCTATCGCTGATTCATTCGAAACTTCGGCATCCTGGCCGCCGCGGTGACTGCCCTAACCTCCTCCAAGTCGAAGTTCACATGGAATCCATCGGCTGAGAAAGCCTTTTCTGATCTAACGGCTCGTTTCACCAGGGCCCCTATCCTCCTTCAGGCCGATCCAACCAGGCAGTTTATAGTAGAGACGGATGCCTCTGACGTAGGAGTTGGGGCTATCCTGTCACAGCGTTCAGCAGAGGACGACAAAGGACACCCGTGCGCCTTTTTCTCCCACAAATTTTCGCCCACAGAACGCAATTATGACATCGGCGATCGGGAGTTGTTGGCGGTTAAACTTGCTCTTGAGGAATGGCGGCATTGGCTTGAGGGAACGACTAACCCTTTTCTAGTCTGGACGGATCACAAGGACCTGGAATATATCCGTTCCGCCAAACGCCTCAATTCCCGCCAGGCTCGGTGGTCCCTGTTTTTTGCCCGTTTTGGGTTCATCCTGACCTACCGCCCTGGCTCTAAGAACGGCAAGCCTGACGAGCTCTCCAGGCAGTTTCCCACAACCGGCGAGACGCCCGAGGTTATGGCCGTTCTCCCCAAGCAATGTCCGGTCGCCGCAGCACAGTGGGAGATTGAATCTGTGGTCCGGTCGGCCCAACCGGGTGAGTCGCTAACCTATTGTATGTCACCCAGTCTGTCCGCTTCCAGGTTCTCCAGTGGGGACACACCTCCAGACTGGCATGTCACCCTGGCATCAGACGCACGACGGCTTCCATCAGTCGAAGATTTTGGTGGCCATCCCTGAGGAAGGATGTCAAGAGCTTCATTTCTGCCTGCCCGGTCTGTGCACAGAACAAGACCTCCAGCCAACCACCCACTGGTCTCTTGCAATCCCTACCTGTCGCTAGAAGGCCTTGGTCTGACATTGCACTGGACTTTGTCACCGGTCTCCCCCCGTCTGACGGTAACACCACCATTCTGACCATAGTGGATCGTTTTTCCAAATCGGTCCACTTTGTGCCCCTTCCCAGGCTGCCCTCGGACAAGGAGACTGCCGACCTGGTGATGCGGCATGTTTTCCGTATTCACAGTCTTCCCGTTGAAGTGGTATCTGACAGTGGTTCACAATTTACCTCCCAATTTTGGAGAGCTTTTTCAAACTACTCGGGATCAAGGTTAACCTCTCATCTGGGTTTCATCCACAGAGTAATGGCCAGACCGAGCGGGCTAATCAGCAGATGGAGGTGATGCTCCGTTGTGTGACATCTCGGGAGTCTTCCTCTTGGAGTCGGCAACTTCCCTGGGTCGAGTACGCCATCAATTCCTTGCCTTTTACTTCATCAGGTCTGTCACCGTTCCACTGCTGTCTTGGCTATCATCCCCCCTTATTCGCACATCAGGAGGAGGAAGTGGGCGTTCCCTCAGCGGAAGCGTTTGACCAGAGGTGTTCACGGACCTGGAGGCGAGCCCGAGAGGCGCTGCTTCAGTCTACAGCCAGAATGAAGCAGCAAGCAGACCGTCACCGCATCGAGGCCCCCCGTTACCGGCAGGGTCCGAAAGTGTGGTTATCCTCGCGGAATATCCCCTTAAAGGTGGACTCCCGCAAGCTGGCGCCACGGTACAGTGGACCTTTCCCCATCACCAAGGTGATCAGCCCTTCGGCGGTGCGTCGGGTCTACCCCCTACCCTTCGCGGGATTCGCCCTACCTTCCATGTTTCAAGGATTAAGCCCTACGTCTGCCAACCCCTCTGTGCATCTGGATCTACCCCCTACCCTTCGCGGGATTCGCCCTACCTTCCATGTTTCATGGATTAAGCCCTTCGTCCGCCAACCCCTCTGTCCCGCTCCTAATCACCCTCCCCCTCCCCGTCTCATGGCCGGCTCGGAGGCCTGGAGACGCCCGTGGGGAGGGGGGTACTGTTAAGGACCCGGCCTGAACACTGGGTCAAAGGGGCTCTGCTGTTCGCTCTGGACCACGACAGCCCTTAAATTCTACCTTCTTTCAACTGGCCATGTGGGCTTTGAACCAGCCCCTTCCTTATTTGGACTCTCGCCAATTACCTACTTATCTCCTCAATAGCACTCACCTGTTTCTGTTCTCGCCCATTACCCGGTCCATTTAAACATTGCCTCGACTCACACTCTCTGCCTGTTCGTCCCAGTCCTGAACTGAGTCGTTCTAGCCTGCGACAGTGACTACTGCCAACTGAATTTGTTGAATTTTGTGTTTCCGGATTCTGCCTGTTTTGAACCTGATTCTTGCCTGAAGCATCCATAATCGTCTGC
Organism: Hemitrygon akajei; assembly: GCF_048418815.1. Classification (NCBI taxonomy): domain Eukaryota; kingdom Metazoa; phylum Chordata; class Chondrichthyes; order Myliobatiformes; family Dasyatidae; genus Hemitrygon; species Hemitrygon akajei. The sequence goes on along the minus strand of NW_027331992.1, from coordinate 2,475,475 downwards.
CCTCGCCGGACAGCCTTTCCCGGGTAAGACCTCCGCCTGCCATTCCAGCTACGTGCCTGCCTCCTGGTGTTGAAAGACTGTTGCCCCTGTGGCCGCCAACAAAATCCTGGTAAAAGAACATTCATTGGTCTGCACTTGAGTCCTACCGCAACCGGCCCCTCCTGACAGTCTGACATTAACCTGCTGACAAATTCTGACACACGCATATTATCCAGAACCCCGCGCGCTTATCCGAAACTTTCTTAAGTTCTTTCAATACCACATTCATAATTTCCCAATTTTCCAGCTGTTCGTCCAGTCCTGAGCTCACACTGACACTGCTAACCCCGTGGGTGTGGATATGGAGACTGGGTCTGTGTCTCTACTGTAGGACAGTGGTGCCGAGGTCAATGGAAATGTTAACCATCTGTGTTTCAATGTAACCGTTGTATTGGTAATCTGTGTCTGGGTCTTGAGTTCAGTGTGGGACTGAATCTGAATGTCTCTGCTGTCTGAAACTGTGGAACTAATGAGCTGTCGGTGTGTCTGTGCTTTGTAACACACCTTGCGTGTCAGAGAGGAGCGACTGCTCTGGTGCCTCCACAGGAGGGAAAATCGGAGTTGATTGAAGTTTTTCTCTGTTGGTAGGAGAAGGAAAGTCGGTAGGTGAGGGAGAGGTATTTGCCAGACGGTTGTGTGAAGCGGCCGTTGCAGTGTGTGCCACTTTCAATCTGTCGGTCTGACCCTCTGTCTTTTTCACACAGTTATAATATAGCATATGATGCTTGTTTTTCTTTCATTCACTTTCATCCATCCTACGTCGATTCATCTCCCAATATAAAGTCCTATGTTTAATATTTATTACTGAATATTCCCTTTGCAGATCGAATCATTTCTTCCTTTGAGTTCTGGAAGGTCTCAGATGCTCTTAAGATCCAATTACATCAGCAACATCTCAAAATTCTTTTCCCAGCACTTTGTGAGTGTCGCCTTCCTCTGAGGATTTCCAGCATCTGCAAATTTTGTCATCTTTTGTACATCAGCATCGTGGTCATCCGAACACCGCCATTCCGCGTGTGTGTGCGCGCGTCCAGGATGATGTTGAAAATGGAAAACCACAGTGAGAGAAGTTTGGGTTCGGACGTGTTGTTGAACTCTGTTCACAAGTGGTTAATTAGCGGAGAGAAAAAAATGAAATCTGTAAATGTGGCTGCTTCGGGTGTTTATCAATGGAGCTCCGGCATTCTTTTCACTAGGTGAGGAGCCGCAGAGCTAATGCCTAGGAATTTAGAAGTGCTTTTCCTCTGTCGGCCCAATATTTACATCAGAGACAATGAATGGTGCTGAATCACCATGATTGTTCAAGTGACTGTAGTCAGTCAGCGGCATAACCGTGTCTCTGGAGACTGCTACTTTCTATAAATTAAGGGCGTTTTGAATACATTAGCTCAGAGTTTCTTTAGGAGCTGTGAATTCAGGAGCAACACAATTGGCAGTTTATCACGGAAATGGGTTATCCAGTCCTTTTGCGGATAAGAGAAGTTTACTATCCTTTTATTTCAGCCTTTGGAATTCTTGGTAAGCTACCGTATCAGCTGCCGTTGCGGGGAATTGAAATTAATGCCAATATAGTGATTGTTTCTGTCGCTGATTTCCACTGCCGCATGTCCAGTCTTAGTATTCGGCATTCTAGGAATGGAATCAAAGCCAGCGACTGTGGATTCTGATATCTGGATCTAAAAATAAACCGCTGTAAGAATTCAGCGAATCCGCCAACATCGGAAGACCTCAGTGGGTCAGGCAGATATCTTCCAGTGGTTTGTGCTCAATAGATAGATAGATAGATAGATAGATAGATAGATAGATACTTTATTCATCCCCATGGGGAAATTCAACATTTTTCCAATGTCCCATACACTTGTTGTAGCAAAAACTCATTACATACAATACTTAACTCAGTAATAATATGATATGCATCTAAATCACTAACTCAAAAAGCATTAATAATAGCTTTAAAAAAAATTCTTAAGTCCTGGCAGTTGAATTGTAAAGCCTAATGGCATTTGGGAGTATTGACCTCTTCATCCTGTCTGAGGAGCATTGCATCGATAGTAACCTGTCGCTGAAACTGCTTCTCTGTCTCTGGATGGTGCTATGTAGAGGATGTTCAGGGTTTTCCATAATTGACCGTAGCCTACTCAGCGCCCTTCGCTCAGCTACCGATGTTAAACTCTCCAGTACTTTGCCCACGACAGAGCCCGCCTTCCTTACCAGCTTATTAAGACGTGAGGCGTCCTTCTTCTTAATGCTTCCTCCCCAACACGCCACCACAAAGAAGAGGGCGCTCTCAACAACTGACCTATAGAACATCTTCAGCATCTCACTGCAGACATTGAATGACGCCAACCTTCTAAGGAAGTACAGTCGACTCTGTGCCTTCCTGCACAAGGCATCTGTGTTGGCAGTCCAGTCTAGCTTCTCGTCTAACTGTACTCCCAGATACTTGTAGGTCTTAACCTGCTCCACACATTCTCCATTAATGATCACTGGCTCCATATGAGGCCTAGATCTCCTGAAGTCCACCACCATCTCCTTGGTCTTGGTGATATTGAGACGCAGGTAGTTTGAGTTGCACCATATCACAAAGTCCTGTATCAGTTTCCTATACTCCTCCTCCTGTCCACATCCATAATGTGATGCTCGGGTCTCTGTGCTATTGGTCTCGAAGCAGCTACACTGCATTTGCAAATACTGTGATTATACTGCCGCGGAAATTATGCTAATTGATTGTCTGCATTGGTATGTGAGCGGTTGTGTGAGGTAAGAGTCATGATCAAACAATCGATTAGTGGTAACGATTCAGCAAATTTGAGGAGCTCCCTGTTGCAGGAGGAAGATTGAGTATTTTCAGTAAAAGTGAGCGGTGTGACAGAAAGTGAAGCAGTTGCTGGACAACACAACGACGTTGTTGCTGATCAATTAACAAAACCGATGTGTTGATTCGTAACTACCAGCGCTGTGAAATGTAATATATTATCGATATAACTATAAATACTGTAAAATGTATTATAATATATCCACATCTGACACCGCTACAGACATCTGACTGTATCACCGTGCCTGCTACTGGATGTTGAATTATTCTCCCGGCTTCCCTGTGATGGATTCAGTCGGGGGCGTCAAGTATATCTGAGAGGCTGTATCAGACTAGGCTGTGACTGCTGCCTCAGTCAAAGTTCTGCTGTAAAGTCGGCGAGGTGGCAAATGCTGGAAATGGAAACAAACACGGGAAATGCTGGAAACACAAAGCCTCAGGCAGCTTGTATAGAAAGAGTAAGGGAAAGTCGTGTCATGGGGGCTCTCTGAAAACAGCTCAGAAAATACACGTTAACTGCTCTCCCACATATTCTATTGCTGTCTGGATGAGTGGTTCCGGGAATTCCTGTTTCTGTTGTGTCCTTCGGCTGTTCTGTCGCTGACAGGGAGTCACCGGGAAGTTGATGGTTGTTTAATGCAAGAATCCCGCCATCTGCGTCCGAATTGATTCATTTCATTCATATCACACGCGGATGAAGCCGATAAAAATGTTCCAAACAGTACTGACTCTTAAGGTACCTAGTTTCATCTGTCCGCTGCCTCTTCATATTTTTGGTCATCAGAAAGGAATCCGAATTTAAATCATTTGACTTTATTTTAATGTCTAAACTCAGCCAGCTCTTGACTCTCTCTTCACCCTTCTACCGCTGAATGCAACAATGAAATGGGAATATTACATGATCCCCGAAAACTGCGGCAATGCGCTTTACTCAATATTTTTTCAATTTCCTATTTCCCCTCTCTCTTCAGCGAACTTGATGGCGATTGTGGTCCTGTACCGGGATAAGTGCGGTCTCTCCAAATGTATAACTCGCTACCTGGTGGGAATGGCAGCGGCCGATCTCCTGGTCGTTATCTCGCTTCCGCTCCTGACGTGGACTGCTTGGCTTTATTTTCGCCGATCATTCCTGTTCATCACTCCTGTGTGCAGTATCGCTAGATGGCTGATTCATGCGAGCACTACTGCCTCTGTCTGGCTGACTGTCTCTTTCACCGTCGATCGATTTGTGGCTATTTGCTGTGAGAAGCTGAAAACAAAATATTGCACCGAGAGAACGGCGGTTGTGGTTATCGGGACAGTGAGTCTGCTGACCTGTTTGGAGTGTGTTCCCTGGGGCTTTGTATACGAGCCTACGATAATAATTGATGGTATCCCCTGGTATTGTATTCTTACACCGAGCTACAGAAACTCTCCCTCATGGGTGGTATTTGAGATGTTTCACCACACTTTTACCCCTTGTGTCCCATTTTTTCTGATTTTGTTTTTCAATATTCTGACAGCCAGGCGGATTCTGGTGGTCAGTCGAGCCCGCAGGAGGATCCGGGGACAAAAGAGTCGAGAGAATGACAAGGACCGGGAGATGGAGAACCGACGGAAATCAATCGTTTTGCTCTTCAGCATAACGGGCAGTTTCATATTGTTGTGGGGAGCACGTTTGGTGTTTTTCATCTATCAACGGATTTCAAAGAGTTTTGTTTATTATTCTGTCATGAATCCCGTTTACATTATAGAGGAGACATCAGGAATGTTGAAGATCCTCAGTTCCTGCACCAACACGTGTATTTACGCCCTGACTCAGAGCAAATTCCGAGAGGATCTTAAGAATGTGGTGAAATACCCACTGAAACGGATTTTGAAAATCATTAAAATATAGAAATAAATGCTATGCAGCAGTACAATTCAGCTGCCTTCACGCTCCTATTTTGTACTCCCACTTGTAATAATCGGAAATAATATGATGAACAGTTAAGAAGGCTTAAGTTGTGCCTTGAGGCGAACCTGTCAACCCTTCTTCCCGATTCTGACAAAACAGCTTGATATGGAGTATACTTTCGTCGATAGTAACCACTCCTGATCCCATCATTACCCGTCCTTTACTTCACTCTGATTTCCTCCTCTGTCCCTACCCGTAGCTTTTCCTTCTGTTTTCAGGTTTGAACTAACTTCCCGTAACAGAATGTTAGCTTTCAAAGGGAAGGTGGAGGAGCGGTGGTAGGTGGACGAGGCGATGCTGTGAACCCATGAACAAAAGACACAGCGAAGCGAAATGGGAACTGATATGAACTAATCCGACACAAAGTGCTGGCGAAAGTCTTCAGCTCAGGCAGTAGAATTGGACAGAGAGGAAAAGCTGCTGCCTGGCCTGCAGAGCTCCGTCAGGATTTTGGAAATCTGGAGTCTGCAGATTGTCTCTGACTGGTCTAATCTTAGTCAGTGTCAATGAGATATTCGACTATGCAAACGCAAAACTGTCCCTGGACAAAGAACAAGCAAAGAATGGTTGAAAAGGACAGTGTGATAGAAACAGAAACTTGATGATTAATGGAACAAAGGTTCAGATAATTTTGAATTGACGCAACTTGGAAATTGGAGGGTCTCTTTAAACAAACAGGATCGGGGATAAATTAATTATACAATTAGTAAGATGTTGGGAGTAGCGGCAGTTTGTATTCAGATATTACATTCTCCAGAGAAAGCTGAATTGAGGTATCAATCTGAGTCCTTCAGTGGCTGGTCAATGATGTTTATTAATGTTAATCATGAGCGGGTAAGACCGAAGTATAAGCTCGAAATATAAGCTTGGTTAAGACGGGTAATAAGTAGTAAGGATAATCCTGGGAATTGTAAAACAGTGACTACTGCCATTTATGGAGGCTAAACGTTTGAAGGAGATTCTTCACGATAGGTTTGACAAATTATTGGAGAAGCATAATCACAGGCAATCAAACGGCTTTGTGAGGGGAAGGTCATGCCTTACGCACCTGAATGACTTTCGGAGAGAGTGACAAAACAAATTAAGGAGATGGATGATCTGTGTATGGAATTGAGTGAGGCGTTTGACAAGAGCCCCCACAATAGCTCGATCCAGAACGTCGGGAGGCATGGTGAGTATGGGGCTGGCAGTTGATGGGGCGTTTGCAAAAGCTCTGTTCTGTAACCATGCTTTTTCTGATGTTTGTAAATGACTTGAGAGAAGAAGAGGATATGTGGGTTGGTAACTTGCAGTTTGGGGCTCCACGTAGCACAGCAGTTAGAATCAGACGATTGCAGCTCGGGGCAATGAAATCGGAGTTCATTCCGGTTTGTTTTTTTTTCTGGAAGGAATTTGTACATCCTCTCCGTGATATTTATGGGTATTCTCACAAGGTAAACAAAAAAAAAGAGAACAACCTAGCGATTAGACTGGGGTAAATTGAGGTTACTGGGCGCCGTTGCTCATTATTCTTCGCTTTATCTCTAAATGAATCAATGACACCTATGTGATATTGTGGACAGCGTAGAATTTCATCACAATAAATGTTCATACACAATAAAATTTTAAACTGAATTACAGAGTACATATGGTAGATTTGATCGCAGTGTGGAGGAACAGGGGAGTCGTGCTATGCAAGCCTATAGATCCCCCAACATTTCCAAATAAGTTAATTTAGTTGTTCCGAAGGCTCATGGCTTAAGAACTAGCAACTCCGGATTAGAGATCTGACGAGGGAAGAGATGCTAAGGCAGTACAGGTAAATGCGTGGCTAACGATTTGTGCTGGAGGTCATCGTATACACACGTTATTGGACTCTCTTGCAGCATTTGGTGCGACTGGTGTAAGGAGCACGTGTTTTACACATGTACTGAAAGAGATTTAATATTCTAACTGAGGAGTTTGATGCAGCTGCCCTGGCATTAACATGTAGTATGCGCAGGCCTGCTGTTGTGGAATGGGCGATGGAGAAGGAACTAGAACCACAGGTGATCAAGTAGCATTGAATAAAAGGCAGAGACGAGGACAAGGAACGCCAAACTGAAGGCCAGACTGGACCCAGTTAATTATCCCGGTGGCTCCGAGGCCGAGGTCAGTTTATGTCACAAAAGGTGTGTAACACTTCAGACAGACGTACTTCGAACCTGGATTAGTACGTAACGTAGTGAGCCGGCTATTACAGAGATCTGGTTCAGAGCAGAAAATCGCTGCCCCGGCAATAAAAGCTCTCAGGCCCCCTAAAATCCGTTTGCAGTTCGGCCTACACACCCAGATCAGGTTGTCACCGAATTTCGTGTGCACCACCATATTTAAAATGCCCCCTTAAAAATGCGGACATCTCTAAGTTCCACGTGCACCCCCAGATCTGCGCATATTTCCATATGCACATTAAGTTATCCAGACGAAGATTCACTCCTAATACAAAATGGCGAACTGGACATTAAATTATCCGCACGCATCCCAAGGTCCGACACAGCCAGATCCGTCTGAACCATCAAATACACCCACAAAAACCTTGCAACTCCCATATTCGTCGACAGACCCCTAAATCTGCTCAATCCCCAAATAGATCCGCAGCCCCATATCGGAGCACACACCCCTAAATCGGCGCACGTGTGCAAATGTGTGTGCAAACCAATTTTAGAGAACTCACCTAAATCCGTGTGCATCCCCGGGTTCATGCCCTCCCCAAGACCGTGTGTACTCCCGTTGTCGCCGACATAAACTAAATATGCGCAATCCGCATTCAGTGCGCACCCCAAAGCTGCTGAAACTCCCACATGCACATCAGACTTTCCCAGAGCAAGAATCACTTCAGACAGTTGAGAAAATGGTATCCTCGTCATTAATAATCTGCACGCAGGCAAATATTCTTACCTAAAAATCTTGATCCGCCAAACACAGCCAAATCTATATGTATTCCAAACACATGTGCATGCCCATCTTTGAAAACACACCCCGGAATCTGCGCATATCAGCAAATCAGTGAGCTCTTCAAACACGCTGACACACCACATATATTACATTTTTCCAGAGCAAGAATCATTTCAAACCGTTCAAAATGGCTGTTTCGACATTACAATTCCCATGTACCCCAAAATACGATTTGAACTGTAGATCGGCCGAGAGTAGCAACTCTCAGTTTAACAATAAATACGTGTGCCCCCTCCCCATATTCGACAAGGCATGCCTAAATTTGCACACACCGTAACATACTTGTGGACCCTAAATTCGAGAACAGATCCCTAAATGCAACATCCCGAGATTCATGTGCATTCCCAAAACCGTGTGAACCCCACATTAGTGAAGACAGCCCTGTCTGCAAAGTCCCCAAAACAGTGTGAACCACAAACCCACTGGCATGTCCACATGCACATTAGATTATCCCAAAGCAAAGACCATTTCAACCAGTTCACAAAATGGCAGCCTAGTCGTTAAAAATCCACATGAAAACCAAAACTTATTCGTCTACAAATCCTGATTCGCTAACACACCCAAAACGCATCCCCAGGTCTGTGCACCTCACCTAATCAGTACGTTCCCAAATACGCTGACACCCCACATACAAAATAGATTATTCCAGAGCAGGAATGATTTCAAACAGTTCAGAAAATGTCTGTTTGGGCATTTAAAATTCCCACGCACACCAAAATGCAATTTCAACTGCCGATAGGGCGACAGACACAACTCCAATGCGTGTCCCAAATGTGTGTGCCCCCTCAAATTGGACAACATACTTTTAAATCTGCGCACATCAGCAAATGCGTGCCCAACACGAGTAAATACTCAGGTGAACACTTTTAAATCTGCGCGACTCTACTTTCCGCACTTTCTCCAGCAGTTTTAGGACTAAGTCCAGCCGGAACACAAGTGGGTAAGGATATGGGCCTCAACATTAAAAATTGGCACGCAGCCCAGAATGCGTGTGCAACTCCAAATCCAGGCGTACCATGTGTGGAGCAAGAGTTATTTCAAACGGTTCACAAAATATCAGGTTGGAGCATAGAATAACAAGATTACTGTTGAAATTTCAAAGTGCATTTATTTTAAAAGTATCTATAAATGAAACAACCTTAAGATGCGTCGCAACTGCAAATCGATAAAAATTACAAATCTGTGAGAAGCCCGAGATCGGTAAACATCCCGGTATTGGCTTATACACCCCTAAATATATACACATCCCCAAATAAGTGTGCACCCCTGTATTGGACAGCACACTGCTGAATCTGTACACATCGTCAAATCAGTGTACATCGCTGTACTAGACGATGCTCCAGCGCCGACAACCCGGGCGGTGAGACAGAAGTGACCTGTGACCTCCATCTTCCCCAGTGCTTTCCCCGAGGAGACACAGACATCCCTTAAACCCCCAAGCATCAACCTGCGTGACTCGATGTTTTTAATGTGTTCCGCATCTCACTCTTGCACCAGGGATGCAAAAGACCCCGGGGCAGGACACATCTGTCTGTTCCCGACATGGGCACAGTTTTCTCAGGGCTGCTTCCCTTATCAACGCGGTCCGATGTTCCTGGGTCAGTGGAGGACCATGGTGGCCGGAAGTCCGAGAACTCCGAGAACTGAGGAGAGTTTGCTATTGCTTCTCGGGGGGGGGGGGGGGGTTAAACTAAGTTTGCAGGGTCAGGGATCCAGAATGCTAGAGAGAGGATAGCGAGATGAAGAACTAAGGACAGGTGGGGACTACACGGTTCTGGAACATTAAGTATGTAGTAGAGTAAGGTGAGGCGGAACAAGTGATAAGGAGGACACATGTACAGAGGGATGGTCTGACGGAACATGGAGTTAAAAGTGCTGAAAGAATAAGTAAATTTAGAAAGGACAACAAAATTCAAGGGGCATATAGCCCTAAGGGAGTTCGGGGAGCTGGGTTAAGCACAATAGGCAGCGATTTAAACAGAGAGAGGAGAAATGGGCTAAAAATTCTATATCTGAATGCACGAAGTGTCAGAAATAAGGCGGATGAGCTTGAAGCTTAGGTGCAAATGGGTAACTATGATGTTGTTGGGATAACGGAGACATCGCTGTAGGGAGATCAGACCTGGGAAATGAATGTACAAGGGTATACGTGCTATCGCAGGGACAGGAATGTGGGTAGAGGGGGTGGGGTGGCCCTGTTGGTGAGGAATGAGATTCAATCCTTTGCAAGAGGGGACATGGGATCAGGAGAAGTAGAGACTGTGTGGATAGAACTAAGGAACAGTAAGGGCAAAAAGACCCTAATGGGTGTTGTCTACAGGCCACCAAACAGTAGCATGGATATTGGGTGCATGTTGAATAGGGAGTTAACACTGGCATGTGGCAAAGGTAGTGTCGCAGTAGTTATGGGGGATTTCAACATGCAGGTGAACTGGGAGAATTAGGTTGGTGCTGGACCCCAGGATAGGGAGTTTGTAGAGTGCCTACGGGATACATTCTTGGAACAGCTTGTACGGTAGCCGACCAAGGACAAGGCTATTCTGGATTTAGTATTGTGTAATGAACAGGATTTGATAAGCGATCTTGAAGTACAGGAACCATTTGGAGGTAGTGACCATAATATGATGAGATTTTATCTGCAATTTGAGAGGGTAAGGGCTGATCGGAGGTGTCAGTGTTGCAGTTGAACAGGGGAAACTATGAAGCCATGAGGGAGGAGCTGGCCAAAGTAAACTGGACGGATATCATAGCAGTAAAGACAGTGGAACAGCAATGGCAGGCATTCTTGGGAATAATGCACAAGGTGCAAAATCAGTTCATTCCCCGGAGAAGGAAGGATTCAAAGGGGGGAAAAGGGTCACAGTGGTTGACAAAGGAAGTCAGAGATTGAATAGCATTAAAAAAAAAGGAAATATGAAACAGCTAAGGTGAGTGGGAGGACACATGATTGGGAAATTTTTTAAGAACAACAGAACTTAACTAAAAAGGCAATACGGGGAGAAAAAAATGAGGTATGAACGCAAGCTAGCCTGGAATATAAAGGAGAATAGCAAAAGCCTTTTTAGGTATGTGAAGAGAAAGAAGATCGTTAGGAACAATGTTGGGCCCTTGAAGAAAGAATTGGGTGAAATTGTTATGGGAAACAGAGAAATGGCAGAAGATTTTAATAAGTACTTTAGATCTGTCTTCGGGGAAGAGACAAGCAATCTCCCAGATGTATGGATGGGCCAAGGACTTAGGGTAACAGAGGAAATGAAACAGATTGACATTAAGAAGGAAACGGTGATGAGAGGACTGATGGGACTGAAGGCTGACAAATCCCCAGGTCCTGATGGTCTGCATCCTAGTGTACTAAAGGATGTGGCCCGGAAACTGCGGATGCATTGGTAATCATTTTCCAATGTTCCTTACATTCAGGATCAATTCCTGGGGATTGGAGAATGGCTAATGTTATCCCACTTTTTAAGAAAGGAAGGAGGGAGAAAACAGAGAACTATCGTCCTGACAGCCTAACATCAATAGCGGGGAAGATGCTAGAGTCAATTTATAAAGATGAAATAGTGGCATATCTAGATAGCAGTGATAGGATTGGGCCGAACCGGCATGGATTTACCAAGGGCAAATCATGCTTGACTAATCTATTGGAGTTTTTCGAGGATGTAACCAGGAAGTTAGACAAAGGAGATCCAGTGGATGTAGTGTAGCTCGATTTTCAGAAGGCATTTGATAAGGTCCCACATAGGAGATTGTTGGCTAAATTAAGAGCTCATGGCATTGGGGGAAGATATTGACATGGATAGAAAACTGGTTGGCAGATAGAAAGCAAAGGGTAACGGTGAATGGGTGTTTCTCGGAATGACAGGTGGTGACTAGTGGGGTGCCACAGGGCTCGGTATTAGGACGGCAGCTGTTTACGATTTACATCAATGATTTAGATGCAGGCATTGAGAATAACATCAGCAAGTTTGCTGATGATACTAAGCTTGGTGGCAGTGTGACATGTGATGAGGATATTAGGAGAATTCAGGGTGACTTGGATAGGCTGAGTGAGTGGGCAGATACTTGGCAGATGACGTTTAATGTGAATAAGTGTGAGGTTATCCACTTTGGGAGTAAGAACAGGAAGACAGATTATTTTCTGAGCGGTGTATAGTTAGGTAAGGGAGAAATACAAAGAGATCTAGGATTCCTTGTTCATCAGTCACTGAAGGTGAATGAGCAAGTGCAGCAGGCAGTGAAGAAGGCTAATAGAACGTTGGCCTTTGTTACAAAGGGAATTGAGTATAAGAGCAAGGAAATCCTCTTGCATTTGTACAGAGCCCTAGTGAGACCACACCTGGAGTATTGTGTACAGTTTTGGTCTCCAGGGTTAAGGAAGGACATCCTGGCTATACAGGAAGTGCAGCATAGATTCACGAGGTTAATTCCTGGGATGTCCGGACTGTCCTCCATAGACAGGTTAGAAAGACTGGGCTTGTACACGCTGGAATTAAGGAGATTGAGAGGGGATCTGATTGAAACATATAAGATTATTAAGGGATTGGACAGGATAGAGGAAGGAAATATGTTCCAGATGCTGGGAGAGTCCAGTACTAGAGGGCATGGTTTGAGAATAAGGGGTAGGTCATGTAGGACTGAGTGAAGGAAAAACTTCTTCTCCCAGAGAGTTGTGGGGGTCTGGAATGCACTGCCTCGGAAGGCAGTGGAGGCCAATTCTCTGGATGCTTTCAAGAAGGAGATAGATAGGGGAATCAAGCGATATGGGTACAAGGCAGGAACCGGGTATTGATAGTAGATGATCAGCCATGATCTCAGAATGGCTGTGCAGGCTTGAAGGTCCGAATGGTCTACTTCTGCACCTATTCTCTATTGTCTATAATCTAGCCACATTGCGGTTACTGTGAGAGTGGGTGATGATCCGCCACGTGTTGGTTACAGGGTGCCGTGGCCAGGCTGGGTGAACAGGCCATTGCTGTGATTACTGAATAGCGGCATGGGAACGCGTTGTTAGTGGAGAGCGTACCGAAAGCGCTGATTGATACGAAGCAAGGCGGGCGATCCAGGGCTCGTCCTGTCATGAGTGGGCAATCCATTTCGCCAGTGGCAACGATCCAGACCTCGTTACTGAAAGGTGAAACAGAGAGAGGTGGGGGGAAAGTTACTGAGTGCAACCGCTGTCCCTTTATCGACGGGATTGTTTTGGTCAGCAGAGAACCGGTCTCAGAAAGTGGCAGTGTTTGGCCGGGTGAGTGTGGAGAGCCGGCGGCACAGATGAGCTGGACGACGCATTCCTACAGTTAGAGAGCAAGGAATCTACGATCAGTAAGGGTTAAAATATCTCTAAGAAGGGGATGAAATACCCAAGGCGTTTTCCACATATGTGGGAAATGAAGGATTCCGTGTGTCACGACAGGACCAATCAGGAATAACAGAGGAAATATTGGCTTGGTTTCGGAGAGGTAGGAAAGGTCCTTAATGAATACTTTCTCTCAGTATTCACGATTAAGAAAGACCTTGACAACTGTGAGCAGAAATAGAACAGGCTGATATGCTTGAACAGGTCGATGTTAAGCAGGATGATTGCACGCAGCATAAGGAATAAAATGGACGATCTGAGAATTCAACTGCAGATTGGCAAACATGACGTTGTGGCCATCTCTGACACTCGGCTAAGGGATGGCTGCCATCTGGAGCTGAACGTCCAAGGATATACGATTGGATTGGAAGGTGTAGAGTCTCCACCGGTTGAGTTAAGAAATGGCAAGTGTAAAAGGATCCTAATGGCAGTTGTACACAGGCCTCCAAAAAACAGCCTGGTTTACAAATTTGTTGGTTTACAAATTTACAAATTTACAAATTACAAATTACAGCAGGAGATAGGAGATGCGTGTCAGAAAGGTAATGTCACGATAATCATTGGAAATAGTAACATGAAAGCGGATTGGGAAAAGCACGTCACTACTGGACTACAAGAGAGAGAATTTGCAGAATGTTTAAGGGATGTCTTTTTACAACAGCTTGCTGCTCAGCCCACTAGCGGATCGGCTGTGCTGGTCTGGGTGTTGTGCAATGATCGGAGCTGGTAAGAGAGCTCAAGATTGAGGAACCCTGAGGGAAAAGAGATCACATTATTATCCAGTTCATATTGATACCTGAGAGGGAAAAATAAAATCCAATGTGTCAGTATGTCAGTGGAATAAAGGAAATTACAATGGCATGGGAGGGGAACTGGCAAAAGTTGAGTGGAAAGGAACATTTGCAGGAAAGGAAAATAATGATACATTTTCAAAGGGAGGAAGGACACTACCGTGGCTGACAAGTGTAGTCATAGCCGAACTAAAAGTAAAAGAGGGGGCATAAAAGGAAGCCACAGCTATAGTATTGAATATGGAAAACTACAGGGAGAAAAGCTAGGCGTCGGACGTGTCGTTGAACTCTTTTTACAAATTGATATTTGGCGGACAAAAAAAAAGGTATCTGTAAATGTGGCTGCTTCGGGTGTTTGTCAATGGAGACCCGACATTCTTTCCACTAGGTGAGCAACCGCTGAGGAAATGCCTAGGAATTTAGAAGTACTAGTCTCTGTCGGCCCAGTATTTACATCAGAGACAATGAAAGGTTTTGAATCACCATGATTGTTCAAGTGACTGTAGTCAGTCAGCGGCATAACCGTGTCTCTGGAGACTGATCATTCCTATAAATCAAGGCCGTTTTGAATACATTAGCTCAGAGTTTCTGAAGGAGCTGTGAATTCAGGAGCAACGCAATTGGCAGTTTATCACGGAAATGGGTTATCCAGTCCTTTTGCGGATAGGAGAAGTTTACTATCCTTTTATTTCAGCCTTTGGAATTCTCGGTAAGCTGCGGTATCAGCTGCCGTTGGGGAGTGGGGAATTGAAATTAATGCCAATATAGTGATTGTTTCTGTCGTTGGTTTCCACAACCTCATGTCCAGTCCTAGTATTCGGCATTCTAGGAATGGAATCAAAGCCAGCGACTGTGGATTCTGATATCTGGATCTAAAAATAAACCGCTGTAAGAATTCAGCGAATCCGCCAACATCGGAAGACCTCAGTGGGACAGGCAGATATCTTCCAGCGGTTTGTGTTCAATAACGTGATGCGCGGGTCTCTGTGCTATTGGTCTCGAAGCAACTACACTGCATTTGTAAATATTGTGTTTGTACTGCCGCGGAGATGATGCTAATTGATTGTCTGCATTGGTATATGAGCGGTTGTGTGAGGTAAGTGTCAGGATCAAACAATCGATTAGTGGTAACGATTCAGCAAATTTGAGGAGCTCCCTGTTGCAGCAGGAAGATTGAGGATTTTCAGTAAAAGTGAGCCGTGTGACAGAAAGTGAAGCAGTTGCTGGACAACACAATGACGTCATTAATGATCAATTAACAAAACCGACGTGTTGATTCATAACTACCAACACTGTGAAATGTATTATATTATCCATATAACTATAAATACTGTGAAATATATTATAATATATCCACATTGACACCGCTACAGACATCTGACTGTGTCACAGTGCCTGCTACTGGATGTTGAATTATTCTCCCGGCTTCCCTGTGATGGATTCAGTCGGGGGCGTCAAGTCTATCTGAGAGGCGGTATCAGACTAGGCTGTGACTGCTGCCTCAGTCAAAGTTCTGCTGTAAAGTCGGCGAGGTGGCAAATGCTGGAATAGGAAACAAACACGGGAAATGCTGGAAACACAAAGCCTCAGGCAGCTTGTATAGAAAGAGTAAGGGAAAGTCGTGTCATGGGGGCTCTCTGAAAACAGCTCAGAAAATACACGTTAACTGCTTTCCCACATATTCTATTTTTGTCTGGATGAGTGGTTCCGGGAATTCCAGTTTCTGTTGTGTCCTTCGGCTATTCTCTCGCTGACAGGGAGTCGCAGGGAAGTTGATGATTGTTTAATGCAAAAATCCCGCCATCGGCGTCCGAATTGATTCATTTCATTCATATCAGACGCGGATGAAGCCGATAAAAATGTTCCAAACAGTACTGACTCCGAGGGCACATAGTTTTATCTGTCTGCTGCTTCATTATATTTTTGGTCATCAGAAAGGAATCAGAATTTAAATCATTTGACTTTACTTTAATGTGTAAACTCAGCTAGCTCTTGACCCTCTCTTCACCCTTCTACCGTTGAATGCAACAATAAAATGGGAATATTACATGATCCCCGAAAACTGCGGCAATGGGTTTTACAGTATTTTCTCAATTTCCTATTTCCCCCCTCTCTCTTCAGCGAACTTGATGGCGATTGTGATCCTGTCCCGGGATAAGTGCGGTCTCTCCAAATGTGTAACTCTCTACCTGGTGGGAATGGCTGCGGCCGATCTCCTGGTCGTTATCTCGCTACCGCTCCTGATGTGGACTGCTTGGCTTTATTTTCGCCGATCATTCCTGTTCATCACTCCTGTGTGCTGTATCGCTAGATGGCTGATTCATGCGAGCACTACTGCCGCTGTCTGGTTGACTGTCTCTTTCACCGTCGATCGATTTGTGGCTATTTGCTGTGAGAAGCTGAAAACAAAATATTGCACCGAGAGAACGGCGGCTATGGTTATCGGGACAGTGAGTGTGCTGGCCTGTTTAGAATGTGTTCCCTGGGGCTTTGTATACGAGCCTATGATAATAATTGATGGTATACCCTGGTATTGTGTTCTTACACCGAGCTACAGAAACTCTCCCTCATGGGTGGTATTTGACATGTTTTACCGCATTTTTACCCCTTGTGTACCATTCTTTCTGATTTTGCTTTTCAATATTCTGACAGCCAGGCGGATTCTGGTGGTCAGTCGAGCCCGCAGGGGGCTCCGGGGACAAAAGAGTGGAGAGAATGACAAGGACCGGGAGATGGAGAACCGACGGAATTCCATCGTTTTGCTCTTCAGCATAACCGGCAGTTTCATATTGTTGTGGGGAACACGTTTGGTATTTCTCATCTATCAACGGATTTCAAAGAGTTTTGTTTATTATTCTGTCATGAATCCCGTTTACATTATAGATGAGACAGCGGGAATGCTGCAGATCCTCAGTTCCTGCACTAACACGTGTATTTACGCCCTGACCCAGAGCAAATTCCGAGAGGATCTCAAGAATGTGGTGAAATACCCAGTGAATCGGATTTTGAAACTCATTAAAATATAGAAATAAATGCTATGCAGTTGTACAATTCAGCTGCCTTCACGCTCCTATTCTGTACTCCCAATTGTAATAAACGGAAACAATATGATCAACAGAGTTTCCAACAAAGCAGGAGAAAATCTGTCGATGCTGAAAATACAAAACAACACACACAAAATCATTAAGGTTTTCGGCCCGAATAGTTGAATGTTTACTCTTTCCCAACGTTGCCATCCATCTGCTGAATTGCTCCAGCATTTTGTGTGTGTTGCCTTACAGTTACACAACAAATATGTACAGTCGATCGCAACGGCACCACTAGACTCAGCAACCCAGAAAAATCCCCTTTGCATCTCACCCGCGTCCCGCTTAAGTTGTGCCTTGAGACGAACCTGACAACCCTTCTTCCCGATTCTGACTAAACAGCTTGATATGGAGTATACTTTCGTCGATATTAACCACTCCTGCTCCCATCATTACCCTTCCTTTACTTCACGCTGATTTTCTCCTCTGTCCCTACCTGTATTTTATCCTCCTGTTTTCCGATTTGGACTAATTTCCAGTAACAGAATGTTAGCTTTCAAAGGGAAGGTGGAGGAGTGGTGTTGGGTGGACGAGGCGATGCTGTGAACCCAAGAACAAAAGACACAGCGAAGCGAAATAGGAACAGATATGATCTAATCCGACACAAAGTGCTGGCGAAAGTCTTCAGCTCAGGCAGCAGAATTGGAGAGAAAGGAAAATAAATCCAATTCTGCTGAAAGGTCTCTGCCCAAAACGTCCACAGTTTCCACTTGTCCACAGATGCTGCCTGGCCTGCAGAGCTCCTCCAGCACTTTGGAATTCTAGAGTCTGCAGATTGTCTCTTGCTTCTGATTGGTCTAATCTTAGTCAGTGTCAGCGAGATATTCGACTATGCCAACACAGAACTGACCCTGGACAAAGAAAAAACGAAATATGGTTGAAAAGGACAGTGTTATAGAAACAGAAACTTGATATTTAATTGTACAAAGGTTCAGTTAATTTTGAATTGACGCAACTGGGAAATTGAATGTTCTCTCTAAACAAACAGGATCGGGGACAAATTATATATACAATTAGAAAGATGTTGGGAGTAGCGGCAGTTTGTATTCAGATGTTACATTCACCAGATAAAGCTGAATTGAGGTATCAATCTGAGTCCTTCAGAGGCTGGTCCATGATGTTTATTAATTTTAATCGTGAGCGGGTAATATCGAAGTATAAGCTCTAAATATAAGCTTGGTTAAGACGGGTAATAAGTAGTAAGGATAATCCTGGGAATTGTAAAACAGTGACTTCTGCCATTTATGGAGGCTAACAGTTTGAAGGGGATTCTTCACGATAGGTTTGACAAATAATTATAGAAGCAGAATCACATGCAATCAAATGGCTTTGTGAGGGGAAGTTCATACCTTACGCATCTGTATGACTTTCTGAGAGAGTGACAAAACAAATTAAGGAGATGGATGATCTGTGTATGGAATTGAGTGAGGCGTTTGACAAGTGCCCCCACAATAGCTCGATCCAGAACGTCGGGAGCCATGGTGAGTATCGGGCTGGCAGTAGATGGGGCGTTTCCAAAAGATGTGTTCTGTAACCTTGCTTTCAGATTCAGATTCAGTTTATTGTCATTTAGAAACCACAAATGCAATGCAGTTAAAAAATGAGACAATGTTCCTCCAGAATGATATCACAAAAGCATTTGACAAAACAGATTACACCAGAAAATCCACGTAACATTTGGCAATCCCCAATCCAGTGTCTGGAGAGGCTGCTGCGTATTAATATCACGCTACCGTCTTAGCGCATTCCCCGGAAAGGAGCTCCAAATCCCCCAGACAAAAACAAGACCAAAAACTAAAGCTACAAGACCTTCACAAAACCACATAGTTGCAACATATAGTTACAACAGTGCAAACAATAGCATAGTTGATAAAAATACAGACTATGGGCACAGTAAAAAATAGACCAAGATGTTAAAGGACTGTATGTTCAAAAGAAATCACCACACAGTTTCAACAAGTCCCCAGGGTCCCGACAGACTCGCCATCCCACGCCGCCGGCAGAAGGGAATACCCCCGCTATGGACTTCCAAGGCGCCGCCCGACTCAGCTTCGCAGACGCAGCACACAATGGAAGCTCCGTCGAAACCAGCAGCACAAATCGAAAGAGACCTGAGTCCGTCGAACCTCCGAGCCGACGACGATCCCCACCGGCACAGCTTCTCCGAGCACCATCCTCTGCCGAGCGTATTAAGTCGGCCCCGCGAACAGCCATCGGCAACGCGACCCCGACGACTGGGGGCCTGTTCTTCCCAGCAGAGTCCCGGACCTCAAAGCAGCAGCAGCAACGAAGAAGGTCTTCCTGGAATTTCCCGATGTTTCTCTGTACTTGCACGTCCGTTATCAATCGATTATGATTGCGCACGGCACCCCACTTCACAAATAACAGATATTTATCTGATATTTGTAAATGACTTGAAAGAAGAACTGTATATGTGGGTTGGTAACTTGCAGTTTGGGGCTCCACGTAGCATAGCGGTTAGAACTAGACGATTCCAGCTCGGGGCAATGGAAATCGGAGTTCAATCCGATGTTCTTCTGGAATTAATTTGTACGTCCTCTCTGTGATATTTATGGGTCTTCTCACAAGGTAAACATAAAAAAAGAACGCAACTTAGCGATTAGGCTGGGGTATAATTGAGCATACTGGGCGCCGTGGCTCATTATTCTTCGCTTCAACTCTAAATGAATCAATGTGGACAGCGTAGAATTTCATCGCAATAAAAATTTCATATACAATAAAATGTGAAACTGAATTACAGAGTACATATGGTAGATTTGATCCCAGTGTGGAGGAACAGGGGAGTCGTGCTATGCAAGCCTATAGATCCCCCAACATTTCCAAATAAGTTAATTTAGTGGTTCCGAAGGCTCATGACTTAAGAACGAGCAACTCAGGATTAGTGATCTGACGAGGGAAGAGATGCTAAGGAAGTCCAGGTAAATGAGTGGCTGACGATTTTTGCAGGAGGTCATCGTATACACACATTATTGGACTCTCTTCCAGGTTTGGTGTGACTGGTGTAAGGAGCACGGGTTTTACACCTGTACCGAAAGGGATTTAATATTCTAACTGGGGAGTTTGATGCAGCTGCCCGGGCATTAACATGTTGAATGCGCAAGCCTGCTATTGGGGGTTGGGGGATGGAGTAGGAACTAAAACTTTAGGTGAGCAAGTAGTATCGAATAAAAGGCAGAGCCGAGGTCAATGAACGCCAAAATGAAGGCCAAACTGGACCCAGTTAATGATCCCGGTGGCTCCGAAGCCGACGTCAGTTTATGTCAGAAAAGGTGTGCAACACTTAAGACAGACGTACTTCGAACCTGGATTAATACGTAACGTAGTGAGCCAGCTATTACAAAGATCTGGTTCAGAGCAGAAAATGGCTGTCCCGACAATAAAAGCTCTCACGCCCCCTAAAATCCGTTTGCAGATTGGTCTACACACCCAGATCTGGTTGCCACCCAAATTCGTGGGCACACTCATATTTAAAATGACCCCTTAGAAATGCGCACATCACTAAAATCCACGTGCACCCCCCAAATCTGCGCATATTCCCAAATGCACATTAAATTATCCAGACGAAGATTCACTCCAAACACAAAATGGCGACCTGAACATTAAATTAACCGCACGCATCCGAAGGTCCGACGCAGCCAGATCCGTCTGAACCATCATATACACCCACGAAAACTTTGCTACTCCCATATTCGTCGACAAACCACAAATAGATCCGCAGCCCCATATTGGAACACACACCCCTAAATCAGCGCACGTGTGCAAGTGCGTGTGCAAACCCATTTTTGAGAACTCACCTAAATCCGTGCGCATCCCCGGGTTCATGCCCTCCCCAAGACCGTGTGTACTCCCGTTTTCGCTGACATAAACTAAATATGCGCAATCCGTATTCAGTGCGCACCCCAAACCTGCTGAAATTCCCACATGCACATCAGACTTTCCCAGAGCAAGAATCACTTCAGATAGATGTGAAAATGGCATCCTCGTCATTAATAATCCGCACGCAGGCAAATATTCGTGCGCAAACCTTGATCCGCCAAACACAGCCAAATCTATATGTATTCCAAATGTGCACGCCCATCTTTGAAAACACATCCCAAAATCTGCGCATATCAGCAAATCAGTGAGCTCTCCAAACACGCTGACACACCACATATATTACATTTTTCCAGAGCAAGAATCATTTCAAACCATTCAGCAAATGGCTGTTTTGACATTAAAATCCCCACGCACACCAAAATGCTATTTCAACTGCAGATAGGGCGACAGACACAAATCTGTGTGAACCCTTCTAAACATACTTCTAAATCTGCGCACATCACCAAATCCGTGCCCAACACTTCGGTAAATACTCAGGTAATCACTTTTAAATCTACGCGACTCGCCAAATCCACGTACACTCCATAATACTGTTTGCAGACCCGTATTTGCCTCCACACCCCTGAATCTGCGCATTTTCCAAATAAGTGCGCACCCCCTTATTTGATAAAACACCCCCATATCCGTGCGCATCTCCAAATTCTGCAAGGCCAAACAGATATTTCACTGCTGCTCGGCGATAAAACATAAAAAATCGCGTGTACAATTAAGAATCATTAAAAAAAAATTAGAAATACTGGAGTCATGATGATCATGATGAAGTCTGCTGGAGAGAGACATTTCCTGCTGTCCTCCATAATTCAAAGAGATTGAAGGATAAGGTTGCAGAGTGACAAAATGTGACCGGAGCACTTGGCCCTAAAAACTAATGCCTACCGGGAGAAAACAGCTTCTGTCCTTTCCGCACTTTCTCCAGCAGTTTTAGGACTAGGTCGAGCCGGAATATAACTGGGTAAGGAAATGGGTCTCAACATTAAAAATCGGCGCTCAGCCCGGAATGCGTGAGCAACTCCAAATCCAGGCGTACCATATGCGGAGCAAAAGCTATTTCAAACGGTTCACAAAATAGCAGGTTGCAGCATAGAATAACAAGATTACTGTTGAAAGTTCAAAGTGCATTTATTTTAAAAGTATCTATAAATGAAACAACCTTGAGATGCGTCGCAACTCCAAATCGACAAAAACTTACTAATCTGTGAGAAGCCCGTGATCGGTAAACATCCCGGTATTGGCTTATACACCCGTAAATATATGCACATCCCCAAATAAGTGTGCACCCCTGTATTCGACAACACACCGCTGAATCTGTACACATCGTCAAATCAGTGTACATCTCTGTATTAGACGATACACCGCTGAATCCGGACACATCACCAAATACGTGTGCATCTCCAAATCTGTTCACGTCACTAAATAAGAGCGCAATTTCAATGATATTTATGTTGCTTTATCGATAAATGGAACAACTTTCAGATTCGCCACACCATCAAATCCGCCGACACACCAAATCTGTAAGAACACTGAGATCCGTGCGCACCTCCAAATCCGTGTGTGCCCTCATGTCTATGTACAACTTGAAACCCGTGTACACACCGACTAGAAAAATAGATTATCCCAAAACCTTTTCAAGAAATGACAAAATATGTGTACACCCCCAAATCTGCAAACTGCCCGCAAATCAAATTAGTATGCACCTCAAATCCAGAGACACTCCCAAATCTGTGTGCGCCCCAAACTTATTGAGAAACAGTCTAAGGAACAGGATATACAAGTCAATTGTAACATGAGAAACCTGATTTGCAGATGATACCTGGGTTTCATAGCGTGAGTGGACAGCGAAGCAGTTTATGAAAACTTTCATCGTCAGTGAAACAGCTGGAAAAACGGACCGAACATTTTGCAGTTGGAATCTAATGTGACATTCCATCCAGATGGGATCAAGAGCCACTGCACTTTGGCCGGACCTACCTGGGTAGATATATACAATAATTGTTAGGGAATTGAGGAATGAGGGAGAGCAGAGGGATCTGTGAATACAGTTCCATAATTCCTATGTAAGCTGTTCGCATCGTAAATCAGTTGTCACCCATATATGCCGAAGCAGCCCTAAATCTGCGCAAACACTTTAAACATTAGAGAACGGCATCTGTGGAGACTTAATCCCCGTTTGCTTTCCAGTGAGAAATGTTGTAGTTATATATCAGCTAACGACGCATTCTTCGAGACTAACAAAACTATATATATATAGACGGTACAAGAGCCTCAGGACTCGCACGGCCACGTTCAAGAACAGTTACTACCCATCAACAATCAGACTATTGATCAAAAGGGCATAATGTACGCTCACGTGCCCATTCATTGAATATTCCGACAACCAATCATTTCACTTTAAAATCTATTCTATATTGAATAGCTGAGCATGCCAGGAGAAGCGCAGCAGACAGGCAGCATCGGTGGAAAAGGGAAAGTGTCATTTCCCCCTCACCTCCGATGCTCCAGAGAAAAAGAACAAGGTTGTCCAAATTTTGGTTAGTGCACAAACCGTCTAATTCAGGTAGCATCTTGGTGATGCTCTTCTGCACACTCTCCGAATCCGCGTCATCCTTTCTCTGGAGGATGGCCTGAACGGAGTGCAGCACAATTCCAGTGCTGTGATGCTGTACGCTCTGATTCCGCACATGCTCGGCATTCTGAGAAAATGCAACACGTCCATATTCATTTAAAATCCCAGGATATAGAGTGTGTTTATACGTATACCCGCTCAACAAAACAGTCAGTCAGTTTATTCCGAAATACAGCTGTTTATCTGGCATATGGAGAGAGTACTGCAGGGCTGTCAGCGTGGCCGAGTGGTCTAAGGCGCCAGACTTAAGGCGAGAAAGCCGCTTCCTAGTAAACGCGAATGTTCTGGTCTCCACCTGGAGGCGTGGGTTCGAACCCCACTCCTGACAAATACTCTGTTTTTCACGTGCTGTTTTTATAATGCAATCACTGTAATTTTACTGAGCGATCAAAGCGTGAACTGTTTGGGAGTACGAGAAAGAAGCAATTAAGATAAAGATTTTGATTTAGTCACAACAGAGAACTGAACAACGGGTCACATGACATGGGTTTCGGGCTGCGGAGTTTGATGAGAACGAGGCCTCGGTGAGGAGCGTCTGTATCACCTTCTCAGCCGTGGCTGTTTTTTGGGCAGAATGACATCAGGGCAATTCAGACACGTTGTTGGTCTCTATATTGAAACGGCATTTTACATCGTCGTTCTTAAGCGTACATCTGCCGTGGAGTTCAGTTACGTGCATTTAACACCTTTCTGGATTTGGGAATACCGGATTAATCATTCCGCACAGGATTATATTCTCTTTTTGTGGTTTAACAGGCCACTCTTCCTTGTTTTGCAATGCAGGTGTTTTAAATCGCACAGCACGGAAAATAGCCTTCGGCCCAATTGGTTCAAAGTTCAAAGCGAATAAATTTTGCATCAGAGCCTTTCTATATACATGTATCACCATGTACAATCAGATTCACTTTCTCGCGGGCATCACAATAAACACAATAAAATCCATGGATGACCGCACTAACAGGACAGCCAAAACACTCAATATGTATAACATAACACACTGTGCAAAGTCAAGCAAAAGAATAATGATAATAGCAATATTAATTGTTATTTTATGTCATAATCGAGGGCGACTACGAAGCCCACTGGAGTTTGTTTAGGTGTTACCGCTCTCAGAGACAACCAGATAGATCTATAAAACAATAGATATTACAGCACGGAAACTGCCCTTTTGGCCCTTCTTGGCTGTGCCGAACCATTTTTCTGCCTAGTCTCACTGACCTGAAACTGCGCCATGTCCCTCCAAACCTCTCTCATCCATAGACCTGCCCAAGTTTTGCTTAAATGTCAAAAGTGAGCCCGCATTCACCAATTCATCTGGCAGCTCATTCCACACTCCCACCACTCTCTGCGTGAAGAAGCCCCCACCCCCCATGTTCCTTTTAAGCCTTTCCCCTTCGCCTTTAACCAATGTGCTCTGTTTTTTTTTCTCCCCTGGCCTCAGTGGAAAAAACCTGCTTGCATTCATTCTATCTATACCCATCATAATTTTATACACCGCTATCAAATCACCCCTCATTCTCCTACACTCCAGGGAATAAAGTCCTAACCTGTTCAACCTTCCTCTGTAACTCAGTTTCGCAAGTCCTGGCAACATCCTCGTAAACCTTCTCTGCGCTCTTTCAAACTTATTAATATCCTTCCTGTAATTTGATGACCAAAACTGCACACAATGCTCAATATTCGGTCTCACCAATGTTGTATACAACCTCACCATTACATTCCAAATCTTGTACTCAATACTTTGATTTATAAAAGCCAATGTACCAAAAGCTTTCTTTACAATCATATCTACTTGTGAAGCCACTTTTTGGGAATTATGTACCTTTACTCCCAGATCCCTTTGTTCTAATGCACTCCTCAGTGTCCTACCATTTACCTTCTATGTTCTACCTTGGTTTGACCCTCAGAAGTGCAATTCCTCACACTTGTCCGCATTAATCTCCATCTGTCATTTTTCAGCCTATTCCTCCAACTGGTTCAGATCCCTGTGCAAGCTTTGAAAGCCTCCAATATTTATATCATCAGCAAATGTCTTATCCAATTTGCCACATTATCATCCAGATCATTGATATAGATGACAAATAACAAGGGACCCGACACTGATCCCTATGGCACACCACTTGTCACAAGATTCCACTCAGGGTAGCAATCCTCCACTACCACTCTCTGGCGTCTTCCAATGAGCCAATGTCTAATCCAATTTACTAGCTGTCCATGTATACCTAGCAAATGAATCTTCCTAACTAACCTCCCATGCGGGACCTAGTCAAAGGCCTTACTGAAGTCCATGTATACAACATCCACTGCCTTCTCTTCATCTGCTTTCCTGGTACCTTCCTCGAAAATCTCTAATAGATTGGTTAAACATGACCTACCACTCAGAAAGCCATGCTGACTTTTTCTAATAAGTCCCTGTCTACCCAAAAAATTGTAGATCCTATCTCTTAGTATTCCTTCTAATAATTTACCTACTACGGATGTCAAACTTACCGGCCTATAATTTCCCGGCTTAGTTTCAGAGCTTTTTTTAAACAACGGAACTACATGAGCTATCCTCGAATCCTCCAGCACCTGACTCGTGGATATCGACATTTTAAATATTTCAGCCAGGGACCCTACAAATTCAACACTAGTCTCCTTCAAGGTCAGAGGGAATACCCTCAGGTCCTGGGGATTTATCTGCTCTGATTTGCCTTAAGACAGCAAGCACCTCCTCCACTTTCATCTTTATAGGTTCCATGACCTCCCTGCTTGTTTGCCTTGTTTCCATAGACTCCATCCTAGTTTCCTCTCCGCAGAAACGAGAGCAAATTGTCTTTAAAGTCTTTGGCGTCAGTTACGGGAAACTCGACTTCCAATTCAGCACTCTCTGCTTTACTCCCCTCTTCACGGAAAGTATGGACAGCCCATGGCCCCGCCTCTCCAGATACTCCAAAGGGAACAGGCAGTACCTCTCCCGTCAGATCATCTCCTGTTTGGATAAAACCATATTTACCCTCCATTTAGTCTGTTACGTACTCGTGACACGTGACAGTGATACCCTTGTCACGTGACTGGGGTTGAAGCTATACTGGACTTGAGGTAATGGTCTTTTGATGGTGGAGTGATGTCATTTTCCCGCCAGTAGAGGTCATGTGACAGGTTTTTTTTTAAAAGGTTATAAAAGGAAGACCCACCCTGTCAGGTGGGGCAGTTCGTGGCGGGATTTGCCAAGCTGACTTCATGTCACTGCGTGATTTAATGTTATGACGCAGTTTAGTTGAAAAATGAAGTTTTATATAATGCCTAAAGTTTAAAAGGTCATTGCCAGCAGTTTTTTTTACTGTGGAAAGTGAAGATAAAAGTTCGGAGGTTAAAGATCGAGGAGAATCGATTTTCGACGGTGGAAAGTTCGACCTTATTTGATCCTCATTCGGAAGGATTCCGTTGACTATTCTTGCTGTTAATCCCTGGGTTGACCAGAAAGGATTTGAGAATAGTATGGAAAGAAGGTCAGTGCCTTTAAGCCGTTATATTTCATAAAATTCTTCGTGGGAAAGTTCGACGCCGGGGATCGAAGGACAACGACGTGGAAGAGAATTTAAATCGCCTTAAAAAGTCTCTTCTTTTAGATGGACTGTGAGCTTTTGAACTTTCGGCATACCGCTTTAAAGTACTGTGTTTTTTTCAATACCGCTTTAAGGACTGCTTGAACTGCAACGCTATTAAGAACTGTGAATCTGCCGCACAGCAGCTGAATTCCGGTTAAGTTAGTGTTTGTTTACTTTTGGGGGGTTTGTTTTCAGTGTTTAATAAACGTGTTATTTGTTATAAAAACCGTTGCCTAACTCATATATATTTATTGTTGCCTGAATACGTAACAAGTCAAACTACCGTCCCGTGATCGTAACGTTCACTAATATTTACGATAATTGAAACCCTTAAGCAATTAATTAATCTGGTCTTTTCCTCATTGACCCCTTCGTTCTCGTTCGTTCATTTGTGACTAGTCCTGCTTACACGGAATGTGAATCTCAGGCTCAGCTTTCTGTCTAGCAAGTTCATTGTGCCGTCGCCGTTCACTTCGGCTGATCATTGTATCCAGCTGTCCGCGGGAAGAGCAAACACCCCCCAGCACTCCCCCACCTACTGCTTGTCGAGACATTGCAGAACCAGCAATGTCGGTTCGTCCTCGTCCAGAGAACTGTGGTTTTCTACAGAGCTCTGGTCAGGTTGCCTGTGGAATATTGCATTTAGTTTCAGTCGCCCCATTATAGGGAGGATGCCGAGGATTTGGAAAAGGAATAGAGGAGGTTATCAGGAGGACCTTTAAGAGAAAACCTAGAAGGTGTCAAGTTGCTGAAATTGCACAAACTTAAACAGTTCTTTCCGGATGGCAGAAGCCAAGGCAATGACTGGGAGGATCATTCTTGTCATAAAGTGAAGTGTTGTTGCCGCTTTATCAGTCTCTGGTTAGGTGTCATCTGGAGTTTAAAACTGCTTTCGGTAACCCCGTTATAAGAAACAGCCCGAGGCTTTTGAAAGTGTTCTGAATAAGTTTATAATGAGGAGATCTAAAAGGAGGATTTGCACGAACTTGAGTTATTCTTTCCAGAATGGCAGCCACCAAGGGGATATAGAGAGGCATAAATACATTAAGCAACTATGAACTTTCTCATTGAATTTAAGCATCGGGTAACAGAGGGCATGCAGTTGAGGTGAGAGAGGAAACTATTCAGTGGAGATGTGTGGGGAAATGTTTAAAACAAAACAAAGCAGAAAGTTGCGGGTGTCTAGAATGCATTCCTAGCGTGCTGGTGAAGGCGGTGGTAATCATAAGATTCTGAGATAGGCAATCAAATACACAGAGAAGGATTGGATACGGAAAACATGCAGGCAAGGTGATCAGTTTAATTAGGCATCACCGGTTAATGATATCAGCCCAACATCACAGACTAAATTGTCTCTTCCTGTACCGAACTGTCTAACTGGAGAACTAATCACTGATTTTCCACCCCATCGTGAATATCATTTCCTTCATTCTGAGTCTATGACCCATGGTAAAATAATTTTAATTCAATGGAAACATCCTCTCAGCAGTCGGTCCGAGTTACCTGCAAGAATCCATCAATTCTCCTAGCAATTCCAGAGAGTACAGGCCCAGCTCATGCACTCCCCCCTCACAAGGACAGCTTGCCATCGCCTGCAGCCGTCAGGTCATTGTGAGGAATAGTCCATTCACTCTCTCTGTTACATGGATAATTTCCTGAGGAACTGTGCCCAGACCTGGAAATAATATTTAATGTGCATTCAGGCAGAGAAATTAGTTTGATGAGGCATCACTGGCTTAGTTACGTCAGCCCAACATCACAGACAAAATGTCCTCCTCCTCCTGATCTGTCCTCCTCCAGATCAATGTATACCGAATTCTGGGTAAGTGATTTCTTCAGAAACAATTTCACAGTGAAGAATCTCGGCCCGAAACGCCGACTGTTTACGTTTTTCCACAGATGCTGCCTGGTCTACTGAGCTCCTCCTGGCATACTCAGCTAATCAATACAAAAAAGCTTTTAAAGTGAAATGACTGGTTGTCAGAATGTTCAATGGATGAGCAGGTGAGTGTACATTATCATATTTGATGAAATTTCATAAGATATAAATATGATTTCAGAAGTTATAAGAATAAAATCTGGACAATATAAACATATTATATTAAACGTAAAGAAAGTTGCAATTGAGGTAGCACAATATAAAACAGAAACGCAGGATTCAATAGAACTGATGGATGAATGCTTTGGTTCTATATGTTAATGACTTGGAAGTTGGAATTGATGATCTTACGGACAGGTTTGAGGGCTAGATGAAGATAGGTGGAGGTGCAGGAAATCTGGAGGAAATGGGAAGGCTACAAAAGGACCGAGGAAGATGAGCAGAATGGGCATAGAAGTGGCAGATAGTACACAGTGTCAGGAAATATGTGATCCTGCTCTTGAGCAGAAGAAATAAAATGGAAGGCTATTTTCTAATTGCAGAGGAAATTGGAAAATCTGAGGTGCAAAAGGACTCACCGTTGTTCGTTCAGCATTCCCTGAAGATGAATATGCATGTTGCGAAAGTGGTGAGGAAGGCCAATGCCATGTTAGCGATAATTTCGAGAGGAATGGAGTATGGATGCAGCGATGTAATTTTCTGGTTTTCAAATGCACTGATGAAATGCACCTTGAGTATTGTGAGCAGTTTGGAGACCTTTGTCTTAGTCAGGGTGTACTGTCACTGTAGACGGTTCAAAGGTGGTTTAGAAAATTATTCCAGGGTTGAAAGCTTTGTCATGCGAGAAGCATGTGATGGTTCAGGGTCTCTACTCAATGGAATTCAGGAGAGTGAGTTGTTCCCCCATCAACCACCCCTTGTGACGCTTACAGGCTACGGGACGGCCTCTTCCGGTGTCTATCACTCATGTCTCTCGACCGACTACTGGACCCTGTCTCCCCGTGTCTATCACTCATGTCTCTCGACCGACTACTGGACCTGTCTCCCCGTGTCTATCACTCATGTCTCTAGCACCAGGCTGGGCGAAGCACATCGATAAGACGAGGACACAGAGCCGGAGCTTGGACAGGACAAGGACATAGGACGTGTCTGGGTCTGGACGAGACTCCGAAGCCTTGATTTGTTCGAGGAAGGGACGGAAACGCAGAACACAGACACTAGTGACAGACAGGAACATGGAACACCGAGCCGGGACCCCTCCTTGGGTACAGGACGTAGGACCGGGACTCATTAAACAGAACAAGGCAAGGCGAATCAAGGCTCCAGGTAGAGGTAAGACGAAGCAAGGCAAAGCTCCAGGCGAGGCAAGACGAGGCGACGCCCTGTACGAGGCAAGGCTCCAGGCAGAGGCATGGCAAGGCAAGGCTCCAGGCAGGAAGTTTAAAGGAAGGGATACAGACGGGGACTTTGGACAGGAACAATCCAGCAGCCAGAGGCTGAATCCTGAAGCTATTTATGAAGCCAGCACAAAGGAGAATCAGCTGCCTGAACTGAAACTGGGGAAACACTGAAAACCTGGAATAAAATATGGACCGGACCGTGAACCGGATTGCGAATTTCACGGACCGGACCATGACAAAATATTCTCTCTGTTTCTCTCTTCGCATGCTCCTAGGAGCCTTCTCAGAATAATAAAAGTTCCATCCGTTTCAATGCAATCCGGACAGACTGACGATGGTGTGTCAGTTGTCTCAGTTATTCCAACATCTGCATTCGTAAATTCCAGCTTCAACGAAAAGTAACCAACGTAGGGGTACACATCAGTACTCACCCCGGGAATATCAAGGGCACTCACTGGCGCCAAGGGCAAGTGCGTCGGACGCCGGTTGTAAATGGATCTATAAAGCAAATTAACTTCAGATTCTGTGTCCGTTATGGCTCCAGCATCAACACCATCAATCCGCCGAGATACATCGGAGCTTGGTCCCAGTAACACTTCAGGAATAGTATTTTTCGCACTCCCGCTTAAAATGTCTATCTTCCCGTCAGTTGCAACAGAAAACGCTGGTCACTGCGCTGTTCTAAGGACCCTGCTCAGTAGCAGCCCTCGCCTCGGTACATCGCACCAGTGGGTCGGGCATCCTATCGGCCCTTGGTGCTTGCTGGCAGCTCCAACCGATATCATCCCAATTACATCGGTGGTCAGATGTTTCATGACGACCTGCAAAACCCACACTTGTGTGACTTAATGGACGCTTCAGTAACAAAAGTTTCTACCGGGGACTTTGCTCTGATGATGGAGGCCTCCTGCTCCTCCATCTTGTTATCCTGCTCTCTAACATCTCTGAGTAATTTATTATAAAGATGGAGGAGGCCGTATCTTTCCGGTCATTCGAATACGTAGAGCAATCACGTCATGTGACAACCCGCTCTTCACAATTTGCTTCATCCTCAATTTCTCTAAGACAGCTGAATGCACACTTTGTAGTTCAAACAATGTAGTATTTTCGCCAATCTGAAAATGTAGGTAAGCAATTTAGCTCCTTCTTACTAAAATATGTGCCTAAACATCACCCTAACATCGGCAGCGCTTTCAGCAGTGGCAATTACATCTTCCAGAGCTTGCAGGTAATTGGCTGATGTGGCAATATATTTTCTGCCTTTAGAAAACTCGCTATATCAGCAGACGGACCGTTTAAGCTCTCTGCCAGTCTCAGTTTCCTCATATTATTCATCCAGTAACTGAGAAGTCTGCTCAGGCCAAGCCTCATATTCTTCATCCCCATCGGGTGTGGGCTTGATGCCACCGAACTTTCCAAGCCTACAAAACTGGCTTTCCGAAGAAACCCCTCTGCGTTTATCAGCCAGAGATGTAAAGACAAACCGAGTTCAGAATTTAAATCAACTGCTGAATGAATCATTAGACCGTTCACATCAGAGAGCTTCTTCGCCTCACTCCGCAGAAACGAAAGCAACTTGTCGATAAAGGCTTTGGCGTCAGTTACGGGAAACTCGGCTTCAAATTCAGCACTCTCTCCTTTACTCCCCTCTTCTCTGAAAGGATGGACAGCCCATGGTCCCGCCTCTCCAGATACTCCAATGGGAACAGGCAGATCCTCTCCCTCAGGTCATCCTCAGTTTGGATAAAAGCATATTTACCCGCCATTTAGTCAAACTACCGTCCCATGATCGTAACTTTCACTAATATTTACGATAGTTAAAACCCTTAAGGAATTAATTAATCTGGTTTTTTCCTCTCTGACTCCTTCGTTCTGGCTCGCCCAGTTGTGGCTTTTCCTGTTTATCCGGAATGTGAATTTCATGCTCAGCTTCCTGTCGAGCAAGTTCTTTGTGGTGAGGGAGGAAATGTTGTGGCCGTTCACTTCGGCTGATCATTGTATCCACCTGTCCGCATGCAGAGCAAACACCCCCCAGCACTCCCCCACCTACTGCTTCTCGGGACATTGCAGAACCAGCTCACTCCCGTCGGTTCATCCTCGTCCAGAGAACTGTGGTTTTCTATAGAGCTCTGGTCAGGTTGCCTGTGGAATATTGCATTTAGTTTCAGTCGCCCCATTATCGGGAGGATGGCGAGGACTTGGAAAGGGGATAGAGGAGGTTATCAGGAGGACCTTTAAGAGAAGATCTACAAGGTCTCAAGTTGCTGAAATTGCACAAACTTAAACAGTTCTTTCCGGATGGCAGAAGCCAAGTCAATGACTGGGAGGATCATTCTTGTCATAAAGTGAAGTGATGTTGCCGCTTTATCAGTCTCTGGTTAGATTCCATCTGGAGTTTAACATTGGTTTCGGTCGCCCCGTTATAAGAAAGAAGCCGAGGCTTTGGAAAGCTTTCAGAAAACTTTCATAGGGAGGAGATCTAAAAGGAGGAATTGCACGAACTTGAGTTATTCTTTCCGGAATGGCACCCACCAAGGGGAGATGGAGACGCATAAATACATTAAGCAACTGTAACCTTTCTCAAATAATTTATGTACTGGATAACAGAGGACATGCAGTTCAGGTGAGAGTGGAAAATGTGTGGGGAAATGTTTAAAACAAAACAAAGCAGAGAGTTGCGGGTGTCTAGAATGCATTTCTAGCGTGGTGTTGAAGGCGGCGGTAATCATAAGATTCTGAGATAGGCAATCAAATACACAGAGAAGGATTGGATACGGAAAACATGCAGGCAAGGTGATCAGTTTAATTAGGCATCACCGGTTAATGATATCAGCCCAACATCACAGACTAAATTGTCTCTTCCTGTACCGAACTGTCTAACTGGAGAACTAATCACTGATTTTCCACCCCATCGTGAATATCATTTCCTTCATTCTGAGTCTATGACCCATGGTAAAATAATTTTAATTCAATGGAAACATCCTCTCAGCAGTCGGTCCGAGTTACCTGCAAGAATCCATCAATTCTCCTAGCAATTCCAGAGAGTACAGGCCCAGCTCATGCACTCCCCCCTCACAAGGACAGCTTGCCATCGCCTGCAGCCGTCAGGTCATTGTGAGGAATAGTCCATTCACTCTCTCTGTTACATGGATAATTTCCTGAGGAACTGTGCCCAGACCTGGAAATAATATTTAATGTGCATTCAGGCAGAGAAATTAGTTTGATGAGGCATCACTGGCTTAGTTACGTCAGCCCAACATCACAGACAAAATGTCCTCCTCCTCCTGATCTGTCCTCCTCCAGATCAATGTATACCGAATTCTGGGTAAGTGATTTCTTCAGAAACAATTTCACAGTGAAGAATCTCGGCCCGAAACGCCGACTGTTTACGTTTTTCCACAGATGCTGCCTGGTCTACTGAGCTCCTCCTGGCATACTCAGCTAATCAATACAAAAAAGCTTTTAAAGTGAAATGACTGGTTGTCAGAATGTTCAATGGATGAGCAGGTGAGTGTACATTATCATATTTGATGAAATTTCATAAGATATAAATATGATTTCAGAAGTTATAAGAATAAAATCTGGACAATATAAACATATTATATTAAACGTAAAGAAAGTTGCAATTGAGGTAGCACAATATAAAACAGAAACGCAGGATTCAATAGAACTGATGGATGAATGCTTTGGTTCTATATGTTAATGACTTGGAAGTTGGAATTGATGATCTTACGGACAGGTTTGAGGGCTAGATGAAGATAGGTGGAGGTGCAGGAAATCTGGAGGAAATGGGAAGGCTACAAAAGGACCGAGGAAGATGAGCAGAATGGGCATAGAAGTGGCAGATAGTACACAGTGTCAGGAAATATGTGATCCTGCTCTTGAGCAGAAGAAATAAAATGGAAGGCTATTTTCTAATTGCAGAGGAAATTGGAAAATCTGAGGTGCAAAAGGACTCACCGTTGTTCGTTCAGCATTCCCTGAAGATGAATATGCATGTTGCGAAAGTGGTGAGGAAGGCCAATGCCATGTTAGCGATAATTTCGAGAGGAATGGAGTATGGATGCAGCGATGTAATTTTCTGGTTTTCAAATGCACTGATGAAATGCACCTTGAGTATTGTGAGCAGTTTGGAGACCTTTGTCTTAGTCAGGGTGTACTGTCACTGTAGACGGTTCAAAGGTGGTTTAGAAAATTATTCCAGGGTTGAAAGCTTTGTCATGCGAGAAGCATGTGATGGTTCAGGGTCTCTACTCAATGGAATTCAGGAGAGTGAGTTGTTCCCCCATCAACCACCCCTTGTGACGCTTACAGGCTACGGGACGGCCTCTTCCGGTGTCTATCACTCATGTCTCTCGACCGACTACTGGACCCTGTCTCCCCGTGTCTATCACTCATGTCTCTCGACCGACTACTGGACCTGTCTCCCCGTGTCTATCACTCATGTCTCTAGCACCAGGCTGGGCGAAGCACATCGATAAGACGAGGACACAGAGCCGGAGCTTGGACAGGACAAGGACATAGGACGTGTCTGGGTCTGGACGAGACTCCGAAGCCTTGATTTGTTCGAGGAAGGGACGGAAACGCAGAACACAGACACTAGTGACAGACAGGAACATGGAACACCGAGCCGGGACCCCTCCTTGGGTACAGGACGTAGGACCGGGACTCATTAAACAGAACAAGGCAAGGCGAATCAAGGCTCCAGGTAGAGGTAAGACGAAGCAAGGCAAAGCTCCAGGCGAGGCAAGACGAGGCGACGCCCTGTACGAGGCAAGGCTCCAGGCAGAGGCATGGCAAGGCAAGGCTCCAGGCAGGAAGTTTAAAGGAAGGGATACAGACGGGGACTTTGGACAGGAACAATCCAGCAGCCAGAGGCTGAATCCTGAAGCTATTTATGAAGCCAGCACAAAGGAGAATCAGCTGCCTGAACTGAAACTGGGGAAACACTGAAAACCTGGAATAAAATATGGACCGGACCGTGAACCGGATTGCGAATTTCACGGACCGGACCATGACAAAATATTCTCTCTGTTTCTCTCTTCGCATGCTCCTAGGAGCCTTCTCAGAATAATAAAAGTTCCATCCGTTTCAATGCAATCCGGACAGACTGACGATGGTGTGTCAGTTGTCTCAGTTATTCCAACATCTGCATTCGTAAATTCCAGCTTCAACGAAAAGTAACCAACGTAGGGGTACACATCAGTACTCACCCCGGGAATATCAAGGGCACTCACTGGCGCCAAGGGCAAGTGCGTCGGACGCCGGTTGTAAATGGATCTATAAAGCAAATTAACTTCAGATTCTGTGTCCGTTATGGCTCCAGCATCAACACCATCAATCCGCCGAGATACATCGGAGCTTGGTCCCAGTAACACTTCAGGAATAGTATTTTTCGCACTCCCGCTTAAAATGTCTATCTTCCCGTCAGTTGCAACAGAAAACGCTGGTCACTGCGCTGTTCTAAGGACCCTGCTCAGTAGCAGCCCTCGCCTCGGTACATCGCACCAGTGGGTCGGGCATCCTATCGGCCCTTGGTGCTTGCTGGCAGCTCCAACCGATTTCATCCCAATTACATCGGTGGTCAGATGTTTCATGACGACCTGCAAAACCCACACTTGTGTGACTTAATGGACGCTTCAGTAACAAAAGTTTCTACCGGGGACTTTGCTCTGATGATGGAGGCCTCCTGCTCCTCCATCTTGTTATCCTGCTCTCTAACATCTCTGAGTAATTTATTATAAAGATGGAGGAGGCCGTATCTTTCCGGTCATTCGAATACGTAGAGCAATCACGTCATGTGACAACCCGCTCTTCACAATTTGCTTCATCCTCAATTTCTCTAAGACAGCTGAATGCACACTTTGTAGTTCAAACAATGTAGTATTTTCGCCAATCTGAAAATGTAGGTAAGCAATTTAGCTCCTTCTTACTAAAATATGTGCCTAAACATCACCCTAACATCGGCAGCGCTTTCAGCAGTGGCAATTACATCTTCCAGAGCTTGCAGGTAATTGGCTGATGTGGCAATATATTTTCTGCCTTTAGAAAACTCGCTATATCAGCAGACGGACCGTTTAAGCTCTCTGCCAGTCTCAGTTTCCTCATATTATTCATCCAGTAACTGAGAAGTCTGCTCAGGCCAAGCCTCATATTCTTCATCCCCATCGGGTGTGGGCTTGATGCCACCGAACTTTCCAAGCCTACAAAACTGGCTTTCCGAAGAAACCCCTCTGCGTTTATCAGCCAGAGATGTAAAGACAAACCGAGTTCAGAATTTAAATCAACTGCTGAATGAATCATTAGACCGTTCACATCAGAGAGCTTCTTCGCCTCACTCCGCAGAAACGAAAGCAACTTGTCGATAAAGGCTTTGGCGTCAGTTACGGGAAACTCGGCTTCAAATTCAGCACTCTCTCCTTTACTCCCCTCTTCTCTGAAAGGATGGACAGCCCATGGTCCCGCCTCTCCAGATACTCCAATGGGAACAGGCAGATCCTCTCCCTCAGGTCATCCTCAGTTTGGATAAAAGCATATTTACCCGCCATTTAGTCAAACTACCGTCCCATGATCGTAACTTTCACTAATATTTACGATAGTTAAAACCCTTAAGGAATTAATTAATCTGGTTTTTTCCTCTCTGACTCCTTCGTTCTGGCTCGCCCAGTTGTGGCTTTTCCTGTTTATCCGGAATGTGAATTTCATGCTCAGCTTCCTGTCGAGCAAGTTCTTTGTGGTGAGGGAGGAAATGTTGTGGCCGTTCACTTCGGCTGATCATTGTATCCACCTGTCCGCATGCAGAGCAAACACCCCCCAGCACTCCCCCACCTACTGCTTCTCGGGACATTGCAGAACCAGCTCACTCCCGTCGGTTCATCCTCGTCCAGAGAACTGTGGTTTTCTATAGAGCTCTGGTCAGGTTGCCTGTGGAATATTGCATTTAGTTTCAGTCGCCCCATTATCGGGAGGATGGCGAGGACTTGGAAAGGGGATAGAGGAGGTTATCAGGAGGACCTTTAAGAGAAGATCTACAAGGTCTCAAGTTGCTGAAATTGCACAAACTTAAACAGTTCTTTCCGGATGGCAGAAGCCAAGTCAATGACTGGGAGGATCATTCTTGTCATAAAGTGAAGTGATGTTGCCGCTTTATCAGTCTCTGGTTAGATTCCATCTGGAGTTTAACATTGGTTTCGGTCGCCCCGTTATAAGAAAGAAGCCGAGGCTTTGGAAAGCTTTCAGAAAACTTTCATAGGGAGGAGATCTAAAAGGAGGAATTGCACGAACTTGAGTTATTCTTTCCGGAATGGCACCCACCAAGGGGAGATGGAGACGCATAAATACATTAAGCAACTGTAACCTTTCTCAAATAATTTATGTACTGGATAACAGAGGACATGCAGTTCAGGTGAGAGTGGAAAATGTGTGGGGAAATGTTTAAAACAAAACAAAGCAGAGAGTTGCGGGTGTCTAGAATGCATTTCTAGCGTGGTGTTGAAGGCGGCGGTAATCATAAGATTCTGAGATAGGCAATCAAATACACAGAGAAGGATTGGATACGGAAAACATGCAGGCAAGGTGATCAGTTTAATTAGGCATCACCGGTTAATGATATCAGCCCAACATCACAGACTAAATTGTCTCTTCCTGTACCGAACTGTCTAACTGGAGAACTAATCACTGATTTTCCACCCCATCGTGAATATCATTTCCTTCATTCTGAGTCTATGACCCATGGTAAAATAATTTTAATTCAATGGAAACATCCTCTCAGCAGTCGGTCCGAGTTACCTGCAAGAATCCATCAATTCTCCTAGCAATTCCAGAGAGTACAGGCCCAGCTCATGCACTCCCCCCTCACAAGGACAGCTTGCCATCGCCTGCAGCCGTCAGGTCATTGTGAGGAATAGTCCATTCACTCTCTCTGTTACATGGATAATTTCCTGAGGAACTGTGCCCAGACCTGGAAATAATATTTAATGTGCATTCAGGCAGAGAAATTAGTTTGATGAGGCATCACTGGCTTAGTTACGTCAGCCCAACATCACAGACAAAATGTCCTCCTCCTGTCCTGTACTTTTGTATGTTTTAACTGAAGAGGGATTCACTCTTGCTGAATATCCGTTACTTCATTCTGGGACTGTGACACATGGTAATATAATGATCATTCAGGGGAAACATCCTCCCTGCAACTGGGTTGAATGATCTGAAAGAATCCCACAATTCTCCTCACAATTCCAGAGAATACAGACTCACTCTCCCCGCACACAGCAAGTGTGTCATCCCCGGAACTATACTGTCAGTGTGAGGAATAGTTTCGGCACCCCCTCTTCAATAGTGACAACTTTCATAAGGAAGTGTGACAAGACCTGGATCTAACATTCAGAGTGCATTCTCACCACACCTGCAGGATACCTCCCGATAAGACATAACTCTAAAACTCTTAACAATCCTCCTGTATCACAACACAAAATACTGTTCGGCTCCCGAATTATTTGCTGTATCTGAATGTTAGCTCTTAGTTATTTGTTTACATGGAACGTCAGGGCCCTCCGAACCGTTCAGTCTGGCCCCGTGTAAATATTGATTTTCTAGTTTGTTCCTCTGGGAATGAATGGCCTCACATAATCCTATATACTGGCCGCCTGCCACATCTTCACTCCTTCACTTCTATCCCCAAACCCTCCCTGCGCCTTTCTCAGAGCCATTCAGCTCTATAGAACAGCCGACATGCATATAATATAGTTCTTCCTCACATCCACATCTCCACAGTAGACTGTGAACAGCTGCGGTTTCAGCGACAAACCCCGAGTTGCCGAAATGTTAGAAAGTGGTCCATTTATTTCATCTGTCTGACATTAACCTGCTGACTAATTCTGACACACGCATATTATCCAGAACCCTACGTGCTTATCCGAAACTTTCTTAATTTCTTCCAATGCTACATTCATAATATCCCAATTTTCCAGCTGTTCGTCCAATCCTGAGCTCACACTGAAAATGCCAACGCTGTGGGTGTGGATTTGGAGATTTGGTCTATGCCTCTACCTGTAGGACAGTGGTGCCGAAGTCAATGGGAATATTAACCATCTGTGTTTCAGTGTAGCCGTTGTATTGGTAATCTGTGTCTGGGTCTTGAGTTCAGTGTGGGACTGAATCTGAATTTCTCTGTTGTCTGAAACTGTGGAGCGAATGAGCTGTCGGTGTCTCTGTGCTTTGTACCACGCCTTGTATGTCAGCGAGGAGCAACTGCTCTGGGGCCCCCACAGGAGGTAAAACCGGAGATGATTGAAGTTTTTCCTTTTTGGTGGGAGAAGGAAAGTCGGTCAGTGAGGGAGAGGTAAATGTCAGAGGGTTGTGTGAAGCGGCTGTTGCAGCCTGTACCCTTGTTAATCTGTCTCTTTCACACATAGTAAATATTGTATCTGACGCTTGACTTTCTTTCATTCACTTTCATCCATCCTACGTCGATTCATCTCCCAAATTAGAGACCTATGTTAATCTGTACAATTGAATATTTCCTTTGCAGATCTAAGTATTTCTTCGTTTAATCTCTGACAGGTTTGAACTGCTGTTAAAACAGACAGACAGACAAACAGACAGAGAGACAGACAGACAGACAGACAGACAGACAGACATACTTTATTGATCCCGAGGGAAATTGGGTTTCTTTACAGACGCACCAACCAAGAATAGTGTAGACATATAGCAATATAAAACCATAAATAATTAAATAATAAAAAGTTAATCATGCCAAGTGGAAATAAGTCCAGGACCAGCCTATTGGCTTAGGGTATCTGACACTCCGAGGGAGGAGTTGTAAAGTTTGATGGCCACAGGCAGGAATGACTTCCTATGACGCTCAGTGTTACATCTTGATGGAATGAGTCTCTGGCTGAATGTACTCCTGTGCCTAACCAGTAACATGGACAACGTCTTCTTTTAATTATGCCAGATACATAAGAAACATCTCAAAATTATTTTGCCAGCACTTCCTGTATGTTCCCTTGGATTTCCATCATCTGCAAATTTTCTAATGTTTTTTTACATCAGCATCGTGGTCATCTGAACACCGCCGTCCCGTGTGTGTGTGTGTGTGTGTGTGTGTGTGTGTGTGTGTGTGTGTGTGTGTGTGTGTGTGTGTGTGTGTGTGTGTGTGTGTGTGTGTGTGAGTGTGTGTGTGTGTGTGTGCGCGTGTGTGTGTGTGTGTGTGTGTGTGTGTGTGTGAGTGTGTGTGTGCGTGTGTGTGTGTGTGTGTGTGTGTGTGCGTGCGTGTGTGTGTGTGTGTGTGTGTGTGTGTGTGTGTGTGTGTGTGTGTGTGTGTATATGTGTGTGGGGGGGGGGTCAGGATGATGTTAAACATCTAAAACCACAGGGAGAGAAGTTTGTAATCTGCTCACAAGTGGAGAATTAGCGGACAAAAATGTGAAATCTACAAATGTGGCTGCTTCGGGTGTTCGTCAATGGAGCTCCGACATTCATTTCACTAAGTGAGTAACCGCTGAGGTAATGCCTAGGAATTCAAAAATACTTGTCTCTGTCAGACCAGTATTTACATCAGAGACAATGAATGGTGTTGAATTACCATGATTTTTAAGTGATTGTAGTCAGTCAGCGGCATTACCGTATCTCTAGAGACTGATCCTTTCTATAAATCAAGGCCGTTTTAAATATATTAGCTCAGAGTTTCTGAAGGACCTGTGAATTCAGGAGCAACACAATTGGCAGTTTATCACGGAAATGGGTTATCCAGTCCTTTTGCGGATAGGAGAAGTTTACTATCCTTTTATTTCAGCCTTTGGAATTCTCGGTAAGCTGCGGTATCGGCTGCCGTTGCGGGGAATTGAAGTTTATGCCAATATAGTGATTGGTTCTGTCCCTAGTTTCCACAGCCGCATGTCTAGCCCTAGTGTTCGGCATTCTAGGAATGGAATCAAAGCCAGCGACTGTGAACTCTGGTATCTGGATCTAAAAATAAACCGCTGTAAGAATTCAGCGAATCCGCCAACATCGGAAGACCTCAGTGGGACAAGCAGATATCTTCCAGCGATTTGTGTTCAATAATATGATGTTCGGGTCTCTATGCTATTGGTCTCGCAGCAGCTACACTGCATTTGCAAATATAGTGCTAATACTACCGCGGAGATTATACTAATTGATTGTCTGCATTGGTATGTAAGCGGCTGTGTGTGGTACAATTAAACTCGAGTGGTGGTAACAATTCAGCAAATGTGAGGGGCTCCATGTTTCAGCAGAAACTTAAGGATTTTAAGTAAATGTGTGCGGTGTGACAGAAAGTGAAGCAGTTGATGGAAGCACAATGACGTCGTTGCTGATCACTTACCAAAACCGACAAGTTGATTCATAAGTATCAATACTGTGAAATGTATTCTATTATCCACATCTGAGACCGCTACAGACATCTGACTGCGTCACCGTGCCTGCTACTGGATGTTGAAATCCTGACCCCGCTTCCCTGTGATGGATTCAGTCGGGGGCTTCAAGTATATCTGAGAGGCTGTATCAGACGAGGCTGTGACTGCTGCCTCAGTCAAAGTTCTGCTGTAAAGTCGGCGAGGTGGCAAATGTTGGAATAGGAAACAAACACGGGAAATGCTGGAAACACAAAGCCTCAGGCAGCTTGTATAGAAAGAGTAAGGGAAAGTCGTGTCATGGGGGCTCTCTGAAAATAGTTCAGAAAATACACGTTAACTGCTCTCCCACATATTCTATTTTTGTCTGGATGAGTGGTTCCGGGAATTCCTGTTTCTGTTGTGTCCTTAGGCTATTCTGTCGCTGACAGGGAGTCGCATGGAAGTCCATATATGTTTAATGTAAGAATCCCGCCATCAGTGTCCCGATTGATTCATTTCATTCATATCGGACGCGAATGACGCCGATAGAAAATGTTCCAACCAGTATTGATTCTGATATTACCTCGTTTTATCTGTCCATTGCCTCTTCGCAGTTTTGGTCATGCGAAAGGAATCCGAATTCAAATCATGTGACTTTATTTTAACGTGTAAACTCAGCCAGCTCTTGACCCTCTCTTCACCATTCTGCCGCTAAATGCAACAATAAAGTAGAAATATTACATGGTCCCCGAAAACTGTTGCTTTGGGTTCTGCTTAGTATTTTCTCAGTTTCCTATTTCCCCTCTCTCTTCCAGCGAACTTGGTGGCGATTGTGATCCTGTCCCGGGATAACTGCGGTCTCTCCAAATGTGTAACTTGCTACCTCGTGGGAATGGCAGCGGCCGATCTCCTGGTAGTCATATCGCAACCGCTGCTGATGTGGACTGCTTGGATTTACTTTCCACAATCATTCCTGTTCATTACTCCTGTGTGCAGTATGGCTAGATGGTTGATTTTTGCGAGCACTGCGGCCGCTGTCTGGCTGACTGTCGCTTTCACCGTCGATCGATTTGTGGCTATTTGCTGTGAGAAGCTGAAAACAAAATATTGCACCGAGAGAACGGCGGCTGTGGTTATCGGGACAGTCAGTGCACTGGCCTGTTTGGAGTGTGTCCCCTGGGGCTTTACTTCTGAACCTCTTGTAATAATTGATGGTGTTCCCTGGTATTGTGTTCTGACACCGAGCTTCAAAAACTCTCCCTCATGGGCGGCGTTTGAGATATTTCACCGTATTTTAACCCCTTGTGTCCCATTCTTTCTGATTTTGCTTTTCAATATTCTGATAGCCAGGCGGATTCTTGTGGCCAGTCGAGCCCGCAGGAGGATCCGGGGACAAAAGAGTGGAGAGAATGATAAGGACCGGGAGATGGAGAACAGACACAAGTCGATCGTTTTGCTCTTCAGCATAACGGGTAGTTTCTTATTGTTGTGGGGAACACGTTTGGTATTTTACATCTATCAACGGATTTCAATGAATTTCGTTTATTATTCTGTCATGAATCCCATTTACATTATAGAAGAGACATCTGGAATGCTGGAGATTCTTAGTTCCTGCGCTAACACGTGTATTTACGCCCTGACACAGAGCAAATTCCGAGAGGACCTCAAGAATGTGGTGAAATACCCACTGAATCTGATTTTGATACACATTAAAACATAGAAATAAATGCTATGTAGTAGTACAATTCAGCTACCTTCACGGTACTATTCTGTACTCCCACTTGTAATAAACAGAAACAATGTGATGAACAGAGTTTCAAACAAAGCAGGAGAAAATCTGTCGCTGCTCGCACACACAAAATCATGAAGGTTGACGGCCCGAATAGTGGAAAGTTTACTCTTTTCCAAAGTTGCCACAGCAACTTGCTACATTGCTACATTGCTAAATTGCTATAGCATTTTGTGTGTGTTGTCTTACAGTTAAAAAAAAAAACAAATATTTACTGTAGATCGCTACGGAACCACTAGATTCAGCATCCCAGAAAAATCCCCTTTGCATCTCACCCTCGCCCCGCTTACGTTGTGCATTGGGGCGAACCTGCCACTCCTTCTTCCCGATTCAGACAAAACAGCCTGATATGGAGTATACTTTCGTCGGTATTAACCACTCCTGCTCCCATCATTACCCTTCCTTTACTTCACGCTGATTTTCTCCTCTGTCCCTATCTGTAGCTTTTCCTTCTGTTTTCCCGTTTGAACTAATTTCCAGGAACAGAATGTTAGCTCTCAAAGGGAAGGTGGAGGAGCGGTGTTGGGTGGATGAGGCGATGCTGTGAACCCAAGAACAAAAGACACAGCGAAGCGAAATGGGAACTGATATGATCTAATCCGACACTAAGTGCTGGCGAAAGTCTTCAGCTCAGGCTGCAGAATTGGAGAGAGGAAAAAAAAATCCAATTCTGCTGAAAGGTCTCTGACCAAAACGTCCACAGTTTACACTTGTCCACAGATGCTGCCTGGCCTGCAGAGCTCCTCCAACATTTCGGATTTCTGGAATCTGCAGATTGTGTCTTGCTTGTGATTGATCGAATCTTAATCAGTGTCAACGAGACATTCGGCTGTGCCAACACAGAGCTGACCCTGGACAAAGAACAAGCGAATAATGGTGAAAAGGACAGTGTGATAGAAACAGAGACTTGATAATCAATGGAACAAAGTCTAGTGAATTTTGACTGTACGCAACTGGGAAATTGGAGGGTCTCTCTAAACAAACACCATCGGGGATATTAGTTCTTATACAATTAGAAAGATGATGGGAGTAGCGGTAGTTTGTGTTCAGATATTGCATACTCCAGAGAAAGCTGAATTGAGGAATCAATCTGAGTCTTTCAGTGGTTGTGTCACGGTCCGGTCCAAAGTTCGCACTGCGGTTCACGGTCCGATCCGTGGAATCAGGACTCCGGGTCCTCCCACAGTCCCTTGTTTGTTTGAACTTAAAAACATAAGCACCTGATGCTCATCTTGGGGGCTGGGAATA
The DNA here is from genome assembly GCF_048418815.1 of Hemitrygon akajei. NCBI lineage: Eukaryota > Metazoa > Chordata > Chondrichthyes > Myliobatiformes > Dasyatidae > Hemitrygon > Hemitrygon akajei. Next base: position 2,430,702 of record NW_027331992.1, on the reverse strand, counting down.
TAAATGGCCCTGGGATTGAGTGTGGTTGGAGGGTCGTCTCGTCAGTGTCCCTTTGGAGCAACCCACCGGTGGAAGGCTAGTACATTCAGTGAGCTATGGTTTCGGCTGTTCCGTAGCCCGCCGAGTTTAGTGGCCGCTTCGAGTCTTGGAGCCACCCCAGACCGAGTTCCCTTCCTGTTCCTCGCCTTCCGTCGAGTAAGGCAGGTCGATTTCCTTTACACTGCGGTTTGTTCTGTCCCTTCCTGTCGCTCGCCTCCGTCGGGTAAGCCCGGCTGGTTTCCGTTACCCTGCGGTTGGTTCTGTCCCTTCCTCTGCCTTGCCCGCGTCCTGCCCAGGAGTCCCGCGTCCTGCCCAAGAGCAAACTCCAAGAACCCAAGCCTCCAGCCTGGAGCTCCAAGAACCCAAGCCTCCAGCTTTGAACTCCAAGAACCCAAGCCTCCAGCTTTGAGCTCCAAGAACACAAGCCTCCAGCTTTGAGCTCCAAGAACCCAAGCCTCCAGCTTTGAGCTCCAAGAACCCAAGCATCCAGCTTTGAGCTCCAAGAACCCAAGCATCCAGCCTCGAGCTCCAAGAAAACAAATCTCCAGTCTCGAGCTCCAAGAAAACAAATCTCCAGTCTCGAGCTCCAAGAACCCAATTCTCAAGCCTCCAGCTCCAAGAACCGAAGCCTCCAGCCTCGAGCTCCAAGAACACAAGTCTCAATCCTCGAGCTCAAAGAACCCAAGCCTCCAGCCTCGAGCTCCAAGAACCCAAGACTCCAGTCTCGAGCTCCAAGAACCCAAGACTCCAGTCTCGAGCTCCAAGAACGCAAGTCTCAAGTCTCGAGCTCCAAGAACCCAAGTCTCAAGTCTCAAGTCTCAGGCTCCTAGATCATTGGCTTCGTCACGTTTTCGCAGAGTTTGTGGTCCAAGCCCGAGTTAAGACCCAGGTTTTGGGTCCTTGTCCAGTCTTGGGCTCGGAATTCACCCCAGGCTCCTTGTTCCCAGTCCCTCATCCTGGTCATGCTTCCCTTGCCTAGTCTGCGACCTGTCTCGCCCTTTAGTTTTGTCCAGTTCTGTTCCTAGTACATCAGTGTCTGTGTCCTGCTTTTGGGTCCAGTCTTAACGCCCCCCTTATGATAGGTTGGTCCATGATTCCTATTAATTTTAATCGTAAGCGGGTAATATCGAAGTATAAACTCTAAATATAACCTCGGTTAAGATAGGATAATCCAGGTAGTAAAGATAATCCTGGGAATTGTAAAACAGTGACTCGTGGCATTACTGGAGGCTAAACGTTTGAAGGAGATTCTTCACGATAGGGTTGACATATAATTGGAGAAGCATAATCACAGGCAATCAAACGGCTTTGTGAGGGGAAGGTCATGCCTTATGCATCAGAATGACTTTCTGAGGGGGTGACAAAAGCCCCACAATAGCTCGATCCAGATCGTCGGGAGGCATGGTAAGTATGGTGCTGGCAGTAGATGGGACGTTCCCAGAGATCTTTTCTGTAGCCCTGCTTTCTCTGACATTTGTAAATTGCTTAAAAGAGGAGGTGGATATGCGGGTTGGTAACTTACAGTTTGGGGCTTCATGTAGCAGAGCGGTTAGAATCAGACGATTCCAGCTCGGAGCAATGGAAATCGGCGTTCATTCCGGTGTTTTTTCTGGAAGTTTGTACGTCCTCCCCGTGATATTTATGGGTATTCTCACAAGTTAAACGAGAAAAAAACTTAGCGACTAGGCTAGGGTAAAATTGAGGTTACTGAATCAATGACACCTGTGTGGTGTTGCGGTCAGCGTAGAATTTAATCACAATAAAAAATGATACAAAATAATAATTCAAACTGGATTACAGAGTACATATGTTAGATTTGTTCGCAGTGTGGAGGAACAGGAGAGTCGTGCTATGCAAGCCTATAGATCCCCCAACATTTCCAAATAAGTTAATTTAGTGGTTCCGAAGGCTCATGGCTTAAGAACTAGCAACTCCGGATTAGTGATTGGACGAGGGAAGAGATGCTAGGGAAGTCCAAGTAAATGTGTGGCTGACGATTTATGCAGGGGGTCACTGTATACATGCAGTATTGGACTCTCTACCAGGTTTGGTGCGACTGGTGTAAGGAGCACGGGTTTTATACCTGTACCGAAAGGGAGTTAATATTCTAAATGGGGAGTTTGATGCAGCTGCCCGGGCATTAACATGTAGTAAGCGCAGGCCTGCTGTTGGGGATTGCGCGAAGGTGTAGGAACTAAAACCACAGGTGAGCAAATAGAGTTGAGTTAAGCAAGAGACGAGCTCAAGGAACGCCGAAATGAAGGCCAAATGGGGCCCAGTTAATGATCCCAGTGACTCGGGGGTTGAAGTGAGTTTATGTCAGAAAAGGTGTGTAACACTTAAGACAGACGTACTTCGAACCTGGAATAAGACGTAACGTAGTAAGCCAGCTATTACAGAGAGCTGTTTGAGAGCAGCAAATGGCTGTTCCGACATTAAAAGCCCTCAGGCGCCAGAAAATCCGTTTGCAGATCCGCCGACCCACCCAGATCTGGGTGCCACCCAAATCCGTGTGCAACCACATATTCAATAGTAAACCCCTAAATATGTGCACGTCACTAACATCCGCGTGCACCCCCAAATCTGTGCAGATCCCCATATGCATATTAAAATATTCCAACGAAGAATCACTCCAAATACAAAATGGAGACTTGGGCATTAAAATATCAGCACGCATCCCAAGGTCCGACGCAGCCAGATCCGTCTGAACCATCATATACAGCCACAAAAACTTTGCAACTCCCATATTCGTCGACACACCCCTAAATCTGCTCAAACCCCAAATAGATCCACAGCCCCATATTGGAGCACACACCCCTAAATCAGCGTACGTGTGCAAACCCATTTTCAAGAAATCACCCAAGTCCGTGCGCATCCCCGGGCTCATGCCCTCCCCAAGACCGTGTGCACTCCCTTTTTCGCCGACAGAAACTAAATATGCGCAATCCGCATTCAGTGCGCATCCTGAACCTGCTGAAACCCCCACATGTACTTCAGATTCTCCCAGAGCAAGAATCATTTCAAACAGTTGAGAAAATGGCATCTTCATCATTAATAATTTGCACGGAGACAAAAATCCCTGTGTAATCCTTGATCCGCCAAACTCCGCCAAAACTACAAGTATCCGAAATACATGTGCACGCTCATCTTTTAAAACACTCTCCGAAATCTGAGCATATTAGCAAATCAGTGCGCTTTCCCAGCACGTTGACACACGACATGTATTAGATTTTTTCCAGAGCTAGAATCATTTCAAACCGTTCGGCAAATGGCTGTTTCGACATTAAAATTCCCATGCGATTTCAACTGTAGTTCGGCCGAGAGTCGCAACTCTCAGTTTAACCATAAATGCGTGTGCACCCCCATATTCGACAAAGCACGCCTAAATATGGGCACATCGTAACATACGTTTGCACCCTGAATTCGAGAACAGATCTTTAAATCTGCCATATCCGCGGATTCATGTGCATTCCCAAATCCGTGTGAACCCCATGTTCGCAAAGACACTCCTAAGTCTGCAGAGTCTGCAGAACAGTGTGAACCACAAACTCACTGGCATCTCTACATGGAAATTAGATTAATCCAGAGCAAAGATCATTTCAACCAGTTCACAAAATGTACGCTAGTCATTAAAAATCCACAGGAACCAAAATTTATTTGTGTGCAAATCTTGATACGCCAGCACACCCAAAACGCACCTGAATTTGTGCACCTCACCAAATCAGTGCGTTCCAAAACACTCTGACACCCCACATACCAAATAGATTATTCCAGAGCAGGAGTAATTTCAAACAGTCCATAAAATATCTGTTTCGACATTTAAAATTCCCATACACACCGAAATGCGATTTCAACGTTTGATAGGGTGACAGACATAACTCTAATGCGCAGCCCCGAATCTGTATGCACCCTCATATTGGGCAACATACCTGTAAATCTGCGCACACCAATAAATCTGTGCCCAACCCCAGATTCAGGTAAACACTTTAAAAGCTGCGAGACTCCCCAAATCCAGGTACACTCCATAATACTGTTCTCAGACTCGTATTTGCCGCCACATCCCTGAATCTGCGCATTTCACGAGTCAATGCGCACCCCCATATTTGATAAAAAAACACCCGTATATCCGTTCGCATCCCCAAATCCATGATCAGCCCAAAGCAGTGTGCACCTCTATATTCGCCGATGCTGCCCTAAATCTGCGCATTTTCAATAGAGTTTGCACCCAAACCCGCTGACACTTCCACATGATCATGAGGTTATAATTTCAAACTGTTCAGAATATAACCGCCTTTTTTATTAAGTGTGATCGTGAACAATAGCCAGCTCAGAAATGTTGATCAAGTCAACTAGTTCCCAAAGAGAACTCTGATAGGCCAATCAGATGGTTCACTGATGATTGGCGAGAAAACATTAAAAAAAATCACATGCACAATTAGGAAACTTTAAAAAATAGTAGAAATACTGGAGTCATGATGATCATGGTGAAGTAAGCTGGAGAGAGACATTGGTACACATGCTGTCCTCCATAATTGAAAGAGATTGAAGGATAAGGTTGCAGCGTGACAAAACGTGACAGGAGCACTGAGCCCTAAAAACTAATCCCTACCGGGAGAAAACAGCATCTATGTTTTTTTTCCGCTCTTCCTCCAGCAGGTTAAGGACTAAGACCAGCCGGAACACAACTGGGTAAGGATATGGGCCTCAACATTAAAAATCGGCACGCAGCCCAGATTGCGTGTGCATCCCCAAATCCGCTGAGACCAACTAATCTATGAGAATCCCCAAATCCAAGCGGACCTTATGTGGAGCAAGAGTTATTTCAAACGGTTCACAAAATAGCAGGTTGCAGCATAAAATAACAAAATTACTATTGAAAGTTCAAAGTGCACTTATTTTAAAAGTATCTATAAATGAAACAATCTTGAGATGCGTCGCAACTCCAAATCGACAAAAATTACAAATCTGTGAGAAGCCCGAGATCGGTAAACATCCCAGTATTGGCTTATACACCCCTAAATATATGCACATCCCCAAATAAGTGTGCACCCCTGTATTCGACATCACACCGCTGAATCTGTACACATCGTCAAATCAGTGTACATCTCTGTATTAGACGATGCACCGCTGAATCCAGACACATCACCAAATGCGTTGGCACCTGCAAATCTGCTTACGTCACTAAATAAGAGCGCAGCCCCAAATTCCATGTGCACTCAACCCGCTGACAACCGCATATGCACATTACATTACCTCAGAATAAGAAACATCTTAAACAGTTAATCCCAAATCCATGTGCTCCCCCATATTCGACAACACAGCCTAAATCTACGCACAACACCATTTCCGTGTGCATCCCATACAGGAGAACACACCCCTAAATCTGCTCAATTGCCAGATAGATTTGCATCCACATATTCGAGAATGTAACCTTAAATATGCTCAATGTCCAATTCAGTGTGCACCCCAAACCCGCTGATTCCTCTCACATTCACATCAGATATTCCCAGAGCAGGAATCATTTCAAACAGTTCAGAACATGGCTGCCTGGACTTTAAAATCTGCACGCAGCTAAAAATTTGTACTCAACTTCAAAATCTCTGACACAACCAAATCTGTGAGTAACCTATAATCCATGTGCATCCCCATATTCGACAATGTACACCTAAATCTGTACGCATTACCAAATCGGTCTGTACCCCAAAATATACGCGCATCCTCAAGTAAGAGCGCCCCCCAAACCCCGTGTGTGTCTGTGTGTGTGTGTGTGTGAGTGTGTGTGTGTGTGTGTGTGTGTGAGTGTGTGTGTGTGTGTGTGTGTCTGTGTGTGTGTGTGTGTGTGTGTCTGTGTGTGTGTGTGTGTGTGTGTCTGTGTTTCTGTGTGTGTGTGTGTGAGTGTGCGTGTGTGTGTGTGTCTGTGTGTGTGCGTGTGTGTGTGTGTGTGAGTGTGTGTGTGTGTGTCTGTGTGTGTGTGTGTGTGTCTGTGTGTGTGTGAGTGTGTGTGTGTGTGTGTGAGTGTGTGTGTGTGTGTCTGTGTGTGTGTGTGTGTGTCTGTGTGTGTGTGTGTGAGTGTGTGTGTGTGTGTGTCTGTGTGTGTGTGTGTGTGTGAGTGTGTGTGTGTGTGTGTGTGTGTCTCTGTGTGTGTGTGTGTGTGTGTCTGTGTCTGTGTGTGTCTGTGTGTGTGTGTGTGTGTGTGTCTGTGTGTGTGTGTGTGTGTGTGTGTGTGTGTGTGTGTCTGTGTGTGTGTGAGTGTGTGTGTGTGTGTGTGTGTGTGTGTATGAACCCGCTGAGAAACCCAAATGCATATTCGATTATCTCAGACTAAGAATCATTTCAAATTGTGACATAATGGCTGCCCAAACAAGAAAAAAAAAGAAACACATGGACAGGGGTCGAAGTTCAAATGACATTTTTGTTGTTCTATCTATAAATGGAACAACTTTGAGATTCGCCATACCCACAAATCCGCAGACACACCAAATCTTTGAGAACACTGAGATCCGTGCGCACCTCCAAAACCGTGTGTACCCTCATGTCTATGTACAACTTGAAACCCGTGTACACACTGACTTAAAAACTAGATTATCCCAATACCATTTCACGAAATGACAAAATAAGCGTATACCCCCAAATCTGCACACTGCCCGCAAATCAAATTAGTATGCACCTCAAATCCAGCGACACTCCCAAATCTGTATACGCCCCCAAACTGATTGGAAAACATTCTAAGGAAAAGGATATACAAGTCAATTGTAATATGATAAACCGGATTTGCAGATGGCACCTGGGTTCAGAGCGTGAATGGACAGCGAAGTAGTTTAGGAAAACTTTCAGCGTCAGTGAAGCAGCTGGAAAAACGGACCGAACATTTTGCCGTTGGAATCTAATGTGACATTCCATCCAGATGGGATGAAGAGTGGTTACACTTTGGCCGGACCTACCTGGGTAGACTTATACAATAATTGTTAGGGAATTGAGGAAAGAGGGAGTGCAGAGGGATCTGAAAATACTCTTCCACAATTCCTATGTAAGCTCACAGGATAGACCGACAACACGAAATTCGTGTTGATCCCTAAACCAGCCGAGGTGCACAAATCTGTGCGCATCCCCGATCCAAGTACACCATAATGTTAAAAAAAACATGAAATAAGTGCAAATTTATTTGACATACCTATCCTTAAATCGTTGTGCTTCTCCAAATTATGGTGCTACCCACGTTGGCGACCAAATCCCTAACTCTTTGTGCATCCCCTAACCAATTTCCATGAAAGCTAAGTTCCTCCAACAAGTCTGTGCGCAGCAACAAATCCGTGAGCAACCCCCACATGAGCTGTAACAAAAATCCACAGACAGTTCAATTCGTGTGCTCCCACAAATCCACATGCAACCACAAATTCGTTCTCCCCAAACTCTCTGACACATTCCAATGCAGTTTGGATTATCCCTGAGCAAGGATCATTTCGGATAGCGCACAATATTGCTGCCACCAGGCAACAGCCTCGAAAGTCGTCATACCTCCAAATCTGTAGATCCACCAGTGTACCAGTGACAGAATCGTGATATTCGTCACATCCCCAAATACACCGCAAATGCCCACGTACACCAAAATTAATGAGCTATCATAAATCCGCCGAGACACCCGAATCTGTGCTCATCTGCTAATCCGTGTACACCCCATGTTCCAGAGTACACCCCTAAATCTGCCGCATGCCCAAATCCAGGCGCAGCGTCAAAACTGTGGGCACTACATATTTGACTATTTTGCCTTAACTCTGTGTAATCTTCAATTCAATGGGCATCACAAACCCGCTGACACCCGTACATGCATCGTACAGTATCACAGGACAAGGATCATTTCGAACAGTTCACAAAATGCCTGCCTCCAGCATAAAATTACAAGAATGTTGCAGAAAGTTCAAGGTGTATTGATTCTGATATTATCTATGAATGAAGCAACCTTCAGATATTTAATAATTCCGAATCACTAAATCTGTTCGCATCCTCAGATTAGTGTGTGAGGACATATTTGCCGAAATCTGTAAACATCCACATACTGGCCTGCACACTCCTAGATCAATGAGCGTTACGAATAAGTGTGCACCTCTATATTGTCGGACACGTCACTAAATCTGTTCGCATCCCCAGACTGGTGTGTGAGGGCATATTTGCCGACACCGCCCTAAATCTGCGTAATCCCAAAATCGGTGCTCACTCCATACACACTGACTCCCCAACATGCATAATAGATTATCTCAGAGCAGGAATCATTTCAAATCGATCAGAAAATTACTGTTTCGACGTTAAAATCAGCACGCATCCCGAAATGCATCTGAAACACCAGATCGTTTGACACGCACAAATCTGGATGTAACCTGTGCAGTTCCATATTAGACAACAGACGCCTAAATCTGCGCACAGTCCCAAATCCGTATTCAACCATAAATCTGTGCGCATGACCAAATAAGAGCTCACCCTAAATCCATTTGCACCCCAGTCCTGACGACAAACCGACATGCACGCTGGATTATCTGAAATCACGAGTCAGGTCAAACAGTTCACAAAACAGCTGCACGTTCAAAACTCTAGAACAAAGTTCCAAGTTCTATTATTAAAGTATCTATAAGTGAAACAACCTTGTGATTCGTCACGCCCCCCAATCCACTTCCACCCAAATCCGTGTGTACCCAAACTCGCCGCGCACTTGTTAAAATCTCTGAGAACCCCCAAATCCGAGTCCGCCCCTACATGTACAATTATTTATCCTAGATCAAAAATCATTACAAACATTTCACAAGAGAGCTTAATTCACATTAAAAGCAGCAAGAACAAAACTCAACGTTAAGTCCAAAGTGTATCCGAGTATCTGTAAAAGAAACAATTTGAATTTTGGCATTATACCCAATTCCTGCGACATCCAAAAATCCACGTGCACTCCCAAGTCCGTATGCACACACAAATGGGTGCGCACTCCGAACTCGTCAACACCTCCCACTTTCAGATTAGGTCATCAGAGAGGAGAAATAATTTCAAATAGTTCACAAAGTAACAACCTCCAACTTAAAAGTCAAAGCAAGAGCAGAGTAGAAAACTGAAAGTGTATTTATTAATAAAGAACCTATCAATGAAACAACCGCGAGATTTGTCAGGACCCTAAATCCAAAGACACCCCCAAATCCGGGAGCATCTAAGATCGTGTACACCACCAAACCTGCTGACACCCACGTATACACATTTGATTTTCCCAAAGGAAGAGTCACTTTAGAGTGACAGCATTCACCTTAAAGAAATCGCGAGAACATAGTGCAGCTATTATTGAAGACACTATAAATGAAATGACTTTGAGATTTACCACAACCCTAAATCGACCGACACCAACAAATTCATGTGCACCTATATGCGCCGACATACACTTAAACCTGATCTCATCCCCAATCGTCAGGCACCCGTGTGCACCCCAAATCCATACTGACGTCCTGTGCACCCATATTGGTTGATACATTCCTAAGCTTGTGCAACCTCCCAATCAGAAAGCACCATCAGATACGTATGTGGTTCCGAATCCACCCATCACTGTGCACACGTCCTCGCCGAAACTCTCCTAAAGAGACCAAATCTGTATGTACCCCCAAATCCGCTGTTTTCAGTTAATCTTTTCGCATCGCAAATCATTTGCCACCCATATTTGCCGAAGCAGCCCTAAATCTGCGCAAACCCAAAATCGGTGCGCACCCCAATCCCGCTGACACCCGAGATGCCTAATGGATTATCCCAGACAGGCAACATTTCAATCAATTCAGAAAATGACCGTCTCGAGGTTAGAAAGCCATATGTGCGCCAAAATCCTTTTGCAGATCGGCGACACACACAAATCTGCATGTCAACCCAAATCCGTGTGTAGCCCCATATTCAAGACTACACCCCGAACTGGACACTGATCACTAAAATCCGTCCTCACCCCCAAATCTGCGCACATCCTCTAATACGAGAGCACCCAGACGGATAAACATATTAGATGACCCAGACGGATAATCATTGCAAACACAAAACGGCTGTCTTAACAGTAAAAACCACCACGTATCCCAGAGTCCCTAGGTAAGTCAACAAATCGATATGCGCTCACAAAAACGTGGAGACTCACATATTCGCTAACTACCGTAAATTTGCTATCCCTAAAAAGGTGCGCACCCTTATATCGGAACACTCCCCTAAATCAGTTTGCAATCCTTTATTAGAGAACGCTCCTAAATCCATGCACAACCCCAGATCCATATGAACCACAAGACCGTGTAGAACCCGTATTCGACGACAAAAAATAAAATTGCGCAATCGCCAATTCAGTGCGAACCCGAAACCCACGGACTCCGCCACTTGTACATCAGATTTTCCCTGAGTAACAATCAATAAAAGCAATTGAGAAAATGGCAGCCTCGACGTTAATAATCCGCACGCAAATTTTGATCCGTCAAACTCATGATTGAAAAGGCAACCCAAATCAGCGATCATCACCAAATCCATGTGCTTCGTCAAATTGGTGCGCATCACCAAATCCATGCACAGCCCAAACACGCTGAAAACCCCACATTCATTTGTGGGGCTCGTTGTACACAGATTTTGGCATCTTGTGTATGTCTGAAATTATTATTTTGAGATAATTTAATTAGCGTCTGTGTGTCCACGGTTTTGAAGTTGTGGGGATGTATTTGCATTTGGAGATGCACATGGATTTCTCACGTATTTGGGGTGTGCCGAATCTCAAAGTTGTCTCATTTAGATCACGTGAATAATGAATGTAATTTGAAATTTGACATGAAGTATGTTAAATGATACTTCCTCTGTGATAATCTAAAGTACAAGTGGGTTTCTCCGCGGGTATGATATTCACATGAATTTTAGGGTGCGCACCTAGTGGTGGTGCATATATTTGAGGTGTATATGGATTTGGGATTGTGTACATGTAAACACGGATATGGTGTGAGATAAAGATTTGGGCTTGTTGGCGGATCAGAGGTTGCACGTGGAATTTGGGCTGTGTGCGCGTTTTAATGTTAAGGCATCCATTTTCTGAATTCTTGAAAGGATTCTTGAAAGGATTCTAAACTAGCGGTTTTGGGGTGCGCACTGAATTGGGCCGCGCAGATATTGGGCAGTGTCTGAGAATAAGTGGTGCACACTGCTATGATGTGAACTTGGATTTGAGAATGCGCACGGATTTAAAGTTGAATCTTCAAATATAGGGGTGAGCACTGATTTCGGGCGTTCGTAGATTTAGGGGTTGGCGGCAAATATGCACAAGGATTTGGGGATACGCGCAAATTTTGGATTTTGTAGTCAATTACGGGGGCGTAATTAGATGTTGTGATGTTCGTATATTCCGGGAGTTATTTGTTGACCGACTGACAGTTCCGATCATATTTTGGGGTGCGTGCGAATTTTAAATGTCGAAATAGCCATTTTCTGAAATGTTGGACATGAATTCTGCCTTGGAATAATCTATCATGTATGTGGTGTGTCGGGGTGTTTCGAGTGCGCACTGATTTGGTGATGTGCACGTGTTTTCTGGATTCATGGCGGGCAGTTTTGTTTTAGCAATGCAAAGCCTCTGCTAAAGTAAATTCCGATAATCGGAGCTCTGGGCTAAAATACTTTAAATTCACATTTAAAGGTACTGCGCTGTGCTTTTAGAAATTGCCGCAAGTTTGAAGGGAATGCGAGAAAATAACCGCCGGTGATATTTAAGGAGGAAATTTAGACATCACTCGAAGTTTAGTCTCAAACATGGCCGTGCAGACGTATTTGGGGATACACATAGATTTGGGTGTGTTGGCGGATCAAGATTTTCACACGAATGTGTTGAGTGCGGATTGTTAACGTCGAGACTGCCAATTTCTCAACTGTTTGGAATGTAGCTTGCTCGGAAAAATCTCATGGGCATTTGGGGGTGTCAGCGGGTTTAGGGTGCGTGCTGCATTGGGTATTGCGCAGAAATTAGGCGAGTCAGCGAAAATGGGTTGTACAGGGTCTCGGGGTGCATGTGGATGCACAGGGATTTTGGGGTTTGTTCTTGAACACGGGGATGGGCTCGTATTTGGGGATAGCATATTTGGGGGTTTGTCAGCGAATATGGAGTCGCCACGTTTCTGTGGGTGTATCTGGGAGTTCACAAGGATTTGGGTTGATCTGTGTGTGTCGGCGGATTTGGTGATATGCTCACGACCTTTGGGATGCGTGGGGCTTTTAGTGACATGGCAGCCATTTTGTGTTTGAAATGATTCTTCGTCTGGGTCATCGAATGTGCGTCCTTACTTGGGGAAGTGTGCAGATTTTGGGACTCACACGCATTTTCGAGATACTTTCATACTACTGCTGAGTGTAAGGGTGCACATGAATTTGACCATCGTTGACCATAATGATAATGTTATTGTCTCCTGAGCCTTAACACGGACCAGTGTGATAATGTAACAGCGTGTCCCGGTCATTCACAGGAATGCATTCCTAAGAGACCCATATTTTAACTTTCTCCCCTGTGCATAGAATTCAGCTGGAGATTTATCCAACTCCTTGAGTCGGCTGAATGCGATTAGCTGTATCAAAGGCACCAGTATATGCAGTCTTGTATGCTGTACATTACTGCCCCATATAACTGAATACCTAGCAAAACGGGTGGGGGGTTGATTAGTCCAAATTCTGGAGAAACTTCTCAGGCCAGGCAGCATCTATGGAAAAGCATACATTCGACGTTTCGGGCCGAAGCCCTTCAACAAGACTGGGGGGGGGGGGGGAGAAAAAGCAGAGGAGTAGATTTGAAAGGTGATGTGAGGGGAAAGAGAAACGCCAGATGACAGGTGAAACTTGGAGGTGGATGGATGAAGCAAAGTGCTAGGTAGTAATTGCAGAAAGAGACAGAAAGCTATGGAAGAAAGAAAAAAATGGGGTAAGGGGAGCAGGACCATAGGGAGGCTATAGCGGACAAGGAGATATTAAGTGAGAGGGACAAAGGGGTGGAAATGGTGAAGGAGAGGTTTGAGAAAGCAATGTTCATGCCATCAGGTTGGAAGCTAACCAAACGGATTATAAGCTGTTGTTCCTCGCACCTAAGTGTGACCTTATCGTGACAGTGGAGGAACTCATGAATGGACATATCACAATGGGAATGGGAAGTGGAATTAAAATGGGTGACCACTTGGAGATACCGCCTGTTCGGCGGAGGAAGTGTAGCTGCACAAACCCCCAATCAGTTTGCATCCCTTTATCGGAGAGGAAACCCCTAAGTCTGCGCAATTTCCAATTAAGTTCGCATCTCAAACCCATGTGCACCCCAAATACGCACACATCCTCAAAAAAGAGCACATCGAAAATCCACGTGTGCATCAAACCCGCTGGGAACCTCAAATGCGTTTTACATAATCCCAGAAAATAATCATTTCGAACAGTACACATGATGGTTGCGTAAATTATTGTACTTCGCAAATTTGTAGGTAACGTCCTAAATCTGGACTATCCCCAAATCGGCGCGGACCCTAATCACTCTGATAATCTCAGAATGGGAATCATTTTAAGGAATTCAGAAAATACCGGCCTCGACATTAAAAATCCACATATACCCCAAAATTCATTTGGAGATCAACCACTACATAAAAGTATGGTTGTACAGCAAATCTGAGTGGACCCACATATTCAACCCTGCACCCCTATACCGGCGCAAACCCAATTTCAGTCTGACCACAAGCCCGTTGATATGCGCACATGCACATTAGATTTTCACTGAGCAAGGATCACTTCAAACAGATCACCAAATTGCTGCAGCCACCATAAATTAACAAGAATACTGTTGAACATTAAAAGTATATCTATTATGAAAGTAATGAAAGCAAATGATGCAAAATTTAGACAAGTCACAACTCCAAATCCGCAGACACCAAAACTCTGTGAGATCACAGAATTCCAAAAACATCCACATAAATCTGCGCAATCCTCAAATCAGTGCTCACCTAAAACACGCTGACACCTCCAAACGCGTAATGAATTATTTCAGAGCAGGAATCATTTCAACCACTTCAGAAAATGGCTGTCTCGACATTAACAAAATCCTCACAAATGCCCCAAAAGTGTTTACAGATCGGCAGACACACTGAAATTTGCTTCTCACCACAAACCCCTGTATTATCTCATACTCAACAGTACACACCTAAATATGCACAGATCACGAAAATCCGTGTGAATCCCCAAATTTTCGCTGATCTCAAAATAAGTGCGCACCCCAAAATGCATGTACACCTCAACCCACACATTGGATGATCCAGGCACAGGATTGTTTCAGACACGCGATGGCTGACTTGACAGCAAAAATCCCAAGCATCTCAAAATCCATGAGGAGACCGCCGAATCCGTAGACATATCAAGATCACGCCAAATCCGCCTGAACCCCCACATACACCCACAAAAACGTGGATATGCGGTGCTCACGTACTTGGAGATAACATGATTGGGGTGTGTGCATGGGTGCATTGATTAATATAGTTGAGTAAAATGTAAATTGATGAAAACATGAATCACAAATGATGATTCACTGCCAGATTTATGGACGAAATTTGTAAAAGTGTATGAACCTTACGTTCTCACCCTATAGTAGAGACAGACAGGTACAGGATGAATTATTTAACCAGACTGCCCATTACCTGGCAGCATGAAATATTTCTTCACGACTTTCGTCTGACTTCAGGCAGCTTTGACATGCTCACGAAATTCTATTATATCAGCAACATCACGCACACAATTCTCAGCGGAGTTGTTCCTGTTCTCACTGTATGTTGCCTTGGACCTCCCATTTCTGCAGATTTTCTTCAGTTTGTGCAACAGTAACATGGTAATTTCATCGTTCTCATCCAACCTTGTTCTCTCTTTCGTATCTCTGGTGTGTGTGTGTGTGTGTGTGTGTGTGTGTGTGTGTGCGTGCGTGCGTGCGTGCGTGCCTGCGTGCGTGCGTGCGTGCGTGCGTGTGTGTGTGTGTGTGTGTGTGTGTGTGTGTGTGTGTGTGTGTGTGTGTTTCTGAGAAGAGACAATTTAAATGTTTTTGCACATATTCTTTTCTGGCTGGAACATTTCCCGCCATTGTTCCGCACGCCGGCTGTTCTGCCGCTGACGGGGGGGGGGGGAGGGGGGGTGGAGTTGGCATGGGAGTAAAAAAAAATGACTCTGAGGAGGGTGAAAACTGGGCTTTAGTTTTCCTCTGCCACTTCACATTTCGGAATTAGTATAGGCATCATTTTGACTTAATTTTACAGTGTAAAGTCCTCTTCTGTCTTTGTAAGACCTGCGCCCTCTCTTGACACTTTCACTAAATGCGACAATGAGCTGGAAATATTGCAGTATCCCCTCAGACTGCTGAATTAGTTTCTGCTCTGTATTTTCTGTTCTTGCTTTTCTCTGCCTCTGTTCCAGCGAACTTGATGACGATTGCAAGCCTGTATCGGGGAAGGTGCGGTCTCTCCAAATGTGTCACTGGCTACCTGGTGGGAATGGTAGTGGCCGATATCCTAGTCGTTATCTCGGATCCGCTGCTGAAGTGGAGTGCTTGGTATTATTTTCCCCAGTCATTCCCGATCATAACTCAAGTGTGTAATCTCCGTTTCTGGTTGATTTTTGCGAGAACTGCGACCTGTGTCTGGCTGACTGTCTCTTTCACCGTCGATCGATTTCTGGCTATTTGCTGTGAGAAGCTGAAAACAAAATATTGCACCGAGAGAACGGCGGCTGTGGTCATCGGGACAGTGAGTGTGCTGGCCTGTTTGTAGAATGTCCCCTGGGGCTTTGCATCAGAGCATAAGGGAATAATTAATAGTGTTCCCTGGTATTGTGTTCTTACACCGAGCTACAAAAACTCTCCCGCATGGGCTGCATTTGCGATATTTTACCGCATTTTTACACCTTATATCCTATTCTTTCTGATTTTGCTGTTCAATATTCTGACAGCCAGGCGGATTCTGGTGGTCAGTCGAGCCCGCAGGGGGCTGCGGGGACAAATGAGTGGAGAGAATGAGAAGGACCGGGAGATGGAGAAC
Source organism: Hemitrygon akajei (assembly GCF_048418815.1). Lineage (NCBI taxonomy): Eukaryota > Metazoa > Chordata > Chondrichthyes > Myliobatiformes > Dasyatidae > Hemitrygon > Hemitrygon akajei. The sequence continues at coordinate 2,414,605 of NW_027331992.1, read as the reverse complement.
CGACGAAAATCCATCGTTTTGCTCTTCAGCATAACCGGTAGCTTCATATTGTTGTGGGTAACGCAAGTGATATTTTATATCTATCAAACGATTTCAAAGAGTTTTGCTTATTCTGTTACTGATCCCTGTTACATCACAGAAACGACATCCAGAATGCTGCAGATTCTCAGCTCCTGTTCTAATACGTGCATTTACGTCCTGACCCAAAGCAAATTCCGGGAGGAACTAAAGAATGCGGTGAGATACCCGTGGAATCCTGTGTTAAAGCTCATGAAACGTCAGAAATGAATGACATAAAGATTTACAATTCGGCTGTCTTCTTGCTCCCTATTCTGCAATTAGGTGAGCTAATTATCAGGTGCGTTTCTATTTTTCTTCATAATTCTTCATGCCTCGTCCAGGTACGCACAATAGTGCGGAGAGAATGTCTCCGGTGGCAGTGTTTTGTTCCGTGTGTCGATGTGGTCTCCCAGATTACCACATTACCATCAAAAGCAACTAGCTGTAGCTTCCCTGAAAACACATTAAACAACTTGTGCTGTAGCTCGATGAATTTTGGCTCACAAGAGAATGGTGATAGGTAGGAGCTACAGGGATGTAGGCGTCTCTAGATTGTAGGAAGGAGGTAGCTGGGTTATTGTCAGTAGAATGAAAGGGAATGGGAGCTACAGCAGAGTAATCTGTGCCCGTTCCCCTCTGTGATAATACACTGTGGATACCGTTGATGACTGCCTACAAGGGAGAAACGTGGGTCGCAGAGACCGGGTTTCTGGTACTGAGTCTAGTGCTGCCGCTCAGGCACGAAGAGTGTTGAAGGGGACTACAGGGTTGAGAGGAGATTAAAACGTCCAGGGAGCAGATTGGAGATTCTGCAGGCGCGATAGAGACTCCCGGATGGTCTGTTGCCTCTCAGGTGCCCGGATCAGAGATGTCTCAGATCGGGTCCATGGCGTTCTGAAGTGGAAGCGTCGGCAGCCGGATGTCTTCGTGCCTATCAGTACGAATGACATCGATTTAAAAGATAAAGAGGTACTGAGGAGGGATTTTAGGTTGCTGGATGAATTTAATTTGCTAGAGACATTGACCGCCTGGATAGTCAGAGGTTTGTTTTTTGTTGTTTTTTTTTCCCCCAAAGCTGAAGGTTGCCAGAGGAGGACAAAGATTTAAAGTCCTGGGGAGTAGGTACAGAGAAGATGTCAGGGGTAACTCTTTTACTCAGAGGTTGGACAGTGCGTGGAATGGGCTGCTGGCGACGGTGGTGGAGGCAGATTCGATGGGGTCTTTTAAGAGACTTTTGGATAGGTACATAGAGCTTAGGAATAATAGAGGGCTATGTTTAAGCCTCGTAATTTCTCAGGTAGGAGCATGTTCGGCAGCACTTTGTGGGTCGACGGGTCTGTATTGTCCTGTAGGTCTATGTTTCTATGTTTTATATATGTGTTTGAATGAAAGCGGTGAAACAGCACATCCATGGTATTCATCTTTGGAGCCCTTCCAGAGAGCATAATAAAAGGATAATTTGGCAGATGAATGTGTGGCTGATGTACTGCTGCAGGAGACAAGGTTTCAGTTTTATAGGGCAGTGAGATCTCTTCTTGGGAGGATACAGCCGCAGAATAGAGGGATGGGGAGGAGAAGAATTTCATTTTAGCCAGAACTTGGTGAAATTGTGGAATTCATTGTCATTATCAACAATGGAGGCCAGTTAATTGAGTATATTTAAGTCTGACTTTGATAGATTGTAGGACATGAAGGGAAACGGGGGAAGACATGAGACTGCGGCTGAGAGGGAAAATGAATTAGCCATGATGAAAAGGCGAAACAGACACGCTAGGTCAATTGGTTTACTTCTGCTCCTGTATCTTATGGTCTTATCTGCGGAATCTTCTAAACCCTGAGGTAGTGGCTGTGGTGGTAATCGGAACGGTCTATGGGGAAGAGTTAAAGTGGAGACAGCTAAATATTTAAATGATGCGGAACTGATGTCAGTGGGGTCCAGGAATACACAAGGAGCGTTGATCAGGTTTGATTATCCAGGGCAGCGTTCAGGGTCCGAGTGGCATCCTCTGCTGTGATCTACTGCAAGCTTTGGGAGAACCGTGCAGGGACGCGGTGTCAGGGTACTGGGAATCACAAGCTGCCGGCCTCCTCCACGTCCCTCACTGCATTAATGGGCAGGATGAGCAATGAATCTCCCAAAACCGCAAACCCTCTCTGCACATTCAATGATCCCACTGCCGAATTTCCATCACTTCCTCGGGGAAGAAATAACAACTGCAGAAATCTCAGCCAACTCCATAACGGGCACCAGCATCTCCAGCACAGAAGGCATCTGCCAAACGCGATGATCAGAAAGGCGGCATCCACCTTGAAGGATTTTCTACTTTGGATGCTACAGTCAAGGAGGAGTAAACGGAGCCTGGAGACACAACATTCCAAGTTTCGGGCTCAGTCTATTTCCCTCCAACATCAATCTTCTGAGTGGGCAATGAACCCATATACACTGCTTCACTATTTATCATCTTTATAAGAACTAAATATTTAATTGAAATACTTATTTTATATTCAGACCTAACTATGTATTTTAATAACTTGCTGTCGTAAAACAACAGATTGTCCAACATGAGCCGGTGATATTAAATCTGGTTCTGATTCTGATCTTCCCACCGTCATCCACACTTCACTCCCTCCCTTGAACCTCTCTGACCGATCTCTACGAACCACACCAACCCGCATAATCACCTTCATAATCCCCACCACACCCCCTATCCAACGTCAGCCACACGCACGCCCCCCACCACCAGCGATCACCACCACCGTCAGCTCCAAGGCCTCCTTCCACCGGAAACCACACGCCGTCTCTTCCCTGGACCCCCGCAGATCGGTCTTTTCAAACGCCTGTGACCCCAATCACCACCATGGTCACCTCCAACCTCCCACCTCTCCGACTTTACTGAACAAGTTTCCGAGCTTTCACCCTTACTTGACCTGTTCTCTCCGTGAACACTCATTTAACTCATTTATTTTTAGGAAGAGTGGTGAAGAGGACTGCGGTGTTGAAAGGAGATTAAAACGCCAGAGTAGTAGAGTCGAGATTCCGTGGGAGCATAGAAACACACGGATGGTGTGTTCTCTCCCAGGTGCAAAGGTCAAGTTTACTCCCGTTGGGTCTATGGCATTGACGTGGAAGTGTAGGCAGTCAGATATCTTGCTTCATGTCAACAACTATCATCAAAGTAAGGAGGCCCTGAAGAGAGATTGTAGGGTGCTAAATGAAAAATAAAGACAGAACAAGGCATCAACGGTAGTTACCTCTGGAAACCTCCCTGCACCGTACAGAGGATGAGAAGAGGATAATTTGCCATGTAAATACGTGGCTGAGGAACTTCTGCCGGGCGCACGGTTTCAGATTACCGGTCAGTGGGACCACTTCTTGGGAGACGACAGCCTCAAAATAGAGGGAAGGAGACGAAAAGGAATTTATTTTGCCAGAGCATGATGAAACTGTGGATTTTATTGCCGGCGGCTAATTGGATATATTTAAGGCAGAGGTTAATAGATCGTTCCTGAGTCAAGGCTTGAAGGGATACGGTTCGGGAAAAGGCAGGAACGAGGGGCTGAGAGGGAACACAATTCAGCCATGATTAAAAACTGGAGCAGATTGTCTGGGTTAATTGTCTTAATTCTGTTCTTACATCTTATTGTCTTATCCGGAGAATATTCTGACCCCTGAACTAGTGGACGTGGTGGGTGGGGGACGGTCCAGAGGGTATAATTAAGTTACAGACGGATGAATATTTGAAAACAAAACGAGGAACTGATGCCAACGGGGTCCGGCAGACGAGGAGCTTTGAAGAGGTTTGAATACCCATCGTCGCAGAGAATGCTGGGGCTGCTTGGAGCGGCATCCTCTGCTGAGATCTACTGTGAGCTTTGAGAGAACAGGCCGGGCCGGGATATCGGTGTACTGAGGGTCACAGTCTGCGTCTGACTTCCGCGCTCCTCACTGTGCTAACGGGCGGTCAATCTCCCAAATCCGCAACTCCGCCCTGAACCTTCAATGATCACCCGGCCGAACTTCCATCACTTCCACAGATAATAATAAAAAAAAAGTTGCAGACATCTCAGCCGAGTGCATCACGGGAAACACCCTCTCCGGCATCGAAGGCATCTTCGAAAATAGATTATTAGAAACAGAACATCCATCATTAAGGATATTCAATCCTGAACATACCCTCTTCTCATTGCCACCGTCAATGATTGATTCAAAGTTCTGATTCTGATCTCCCCACCTTCAGCCACATGTCACTGTCCGCAATATTCACCTCTAGCTCCCCTCCCCTACCCATCATCAACCCCACGCCGTTCTCCCCCGACCCTTCGTTATTGGTCTCTCCGAACGCCATCACCTCCATTGCCACCTCCATCCCCCCCACGTCCCACCGACAACCACACGCCACTTCCTCCCTAGACGCTCGTTAACCGTCTCTCAAAACGCCCCCCGGAATACTCCGGAATCACTCCATAGTCACCTCTATCACCCCTTCATCACACAATCTTTACTAATCACATTTCCGAGCATTCACCCTTTTTCTCTCCCCGAGCAGTCATTTATCTCTGCCTCCCGCCCTCACTCTCAGCCTTCTTCTCCCTGTCCCGCAGTGAATGCTCCTCCTCCACAGTGACTATTAATGACCCTGAGTCCCACACACCCACCGGCCCCGTCCTCCATCCCTGGTGTTACAGTCTCCCAGTAAGACGGGTTCGGTGATTGACCCCGTGGTGATTTACAGCCCTGGGACTGGAGAAGGAAGAGCTGCCTCAGAGTGACCAGGCGTTGGGAGGTAAGCGGGATGGGCTGCTTCAGGCCACTGCATTGTCTGCTCTGGAAGCAGGCTACTCTATGCGCTCGGTGGGGCTTCACAGACAGTCACAAAGGTTCGCCGGTATCGAATACAGCGAGGTTTTGCCAAGAGACGGAGACCAGTTTAATGCAAACAGCGTCAGCTTTATTGAGTCATGCAGCTGGATGGAGTAACGGTTGTACTACGGCGGGGCAGCGATCAGCGGGATAGTGTTTAGTCAATACCGATACCAGAGAATGTGAACACCGGAAAACTGTAACCCTTTCCCATCATCAGAGCACAGGAGAATTATTGTAGTTACATAGAGACAGAGCCAGATCATATCGAACTGCCGACACTGCATGGCCCGGGGTTTATAATGTGTTCCGGATCTCACTCTTGCACCAGGGATGCAAAAGACCCCGGGGCAGGACACATCTGTCTGTTCCCGACATGGGCACAGTTTTCTCAGGGCTGCTTCCCTTATCAGCGCGGTCAGATGTTCCTGTGTCAGTGTAGGACCATGTGGCTCCTAATCTAGCCACATTGCGGTTACTGTGAGAGTGGGTTATTATCCGTCACGGGTTGGTTACCGGATGCCGAGGCCAGGCTGGGTGAACAGGCCATTGCCGTGATTACTGAATAGCGGAATGGGAACACGTTGTTAGTGGAGAGCGTGCCGAAAGCGGTGATTGATACGAAGCAAGGCGGGCGATCCAGGGCTCGTTCTCACATGAGTGGGCAATCCATTTCGCCAGTGGCAACGAACCAGATCTCGTTACTGAAAGGTGAAACAGAGAGAGGTGAGGAGAGAGTTCCTCAGTGCAACCGCTGTCCCTTTATTGACGGGATTGTTTTGATCAGCAGAGAACCGATCTCAGAAAGCGGCAGTGCTTTGTGGAGAGCCGGCGGCACAGATGCGCTGAGCAACACGTTCCTACAGTTAGACGGCAAGGAATCTAGGATCAGAAAGGATTAAAATATCGCTAAGAAGGAGATTAAATTCCCAGGTGTTTTCCACGTATGTTGGGAACTGAAGGATTACGTGTGTCAGGACAGGACAGATCAGGAATAACAGAGAAAATATGGTCTTAGTTTCGGAGAGGTAGGAAACGTCCTTAATGAATACTTTATCTCAGTATTCACGATTAAGAAAGACCTTGACAAATGTGAGCAAACTAGAACAGGCTGATATGCCTGAACAGGTCGATGTTAAGTAGAATGAGTGCGCACAGCATAAGGAATAAAATGGACGATCTGAAAATTCAGCTGCAGATTGGCAAACATGACGTTATGGCTATCTCTGAAACTTGGCTAAGGGATGGCTGCCATCGGGAGCTGAACGTCCAAGGATATACGGTATATCGGAAAGACAGGTTAGTAGGCAGAATCGGTGCTGTTGCTCTGTGGATAAGAAATAATATTAAATCATCGGAAAGAGGAGACATAGGATTGGAAGGTGTAGAGTCTCCACAGGTTGAGTTAAGAAATGGCAAGGGTAAAGGGACCCTAATGGCAGTTATATACAGGCCTCCAAACAGCAGGAGATAGAAGATGCGCGTCAGAAAGGCAATGTCATGATAATCATTGGAAATATTAACATGAAAGCAGATTGGGAAAAGCACGTCACTACTGGACCACAAGAGAGAGAATTTGCAGAATGTTTAAGGGATGGCTTTTTACAACAGCTTGTTGTTCAGCCCACTAGCGGATCGGCTGTACTGGTTTGGGTGTTGTGAAATGATCGGAGCTGGTAAGAGAGCTCAAGGTTAAAGGACCCTGAGGGAACCGAGATCACATTATTATCAAGTTCATAATGATATTTGAGAGGGAAAAATAAAATCCAATGTGTCGGTATGTCAGTGGAATAAAGGAAATTACAATGGCATGGGAGGGAAACTGGCCGAAGTTGACTGGAAAGGGACATTTGCAGGAAATAAAAATAAGGATACATTTTCAAAGGGAGGAAGGACACTACCGTGGCTGACAAGTGTAGTCATAGCCGAAGTAAAAGCAAACGAGGGGGCGTAAAAGGAAACCACAGCTATTGGAAAGATAAAACAATGGGCAGCTTTTAAGAACCTGCAGAATTAAACAAAGAAGGTCATTTGGAAGGAAACGATGAATTACAAGAGGAAGCTGGTGACTAATATCAATGAAGATACTAATAGTTGTTTTAAGTACATTAAGGGTAAAAGAGAGTCGAGGGTAGATATAGGATTTATAGAAAATGACGCGGGAGATATTGCAATGAGAGATGCAGAGATGACAGAGGAACTGAATGCGTACTTTGCATCAGTTTTCACAGTGGAAGGCGTCTGCAGTATACCGGACATTCAGGAGCGCTAGGGAAGTGAAGTTTGTGCAGGAATGATTACGACTGAGAAGGTGCTCAGTAAGCTACCTGCTCCTGGACCTGATGGAATGCATCCTCGGGTGCTGACGAAAGTAGCGGGTGAGATTAACCATATAATCATATAACAATTACAGCACTGAAACAGGCCATCCGGGCCCTTCTAAATGGCGCTGAACGGTTACTCTCACCTCGCCCCACCGAACTGCACTCAGCCAATAACCCTCCATTCCTTTCCTGTCCATATACCTATCCTTTTTTTTAAAGGACAATATCCAATCTGCCTCTACCACTTCTACTGGAAGCACGATCTACACAGTTGCCACTCTGAGTAAAGAAGATCCCCCTCGTGTTACCCCTAAACTTTTTCCCTTAACTCTCAACTCATGTCCTCTTGGTTGAATCTCCCCTAATCTCAATGGAACAAGCCCATCCTCGTCAACTCTATCTATCCCCCTCATAATTTTAAATACCTCTATCAAGGCCTCCCTCAACCGTCTGCGCTCCACAAATAAAGACCTAACTTGTTCAACCTTTCTCGGTAACATAGGCGCTGAAACACAGGTAACATTCTAGTAAATCCCCTCTGTACTCTCTCTATTTTGTTGACATCTTTCCTATAGTTCGGTGACCAGGACTGTACACAATACTCCAAATTTGGCCTCACCAATGTCTTGTACAATTTTAGCATTACATCCTAATTCTCAATATGCTCAATTCTCTAATTTATAAAGGCCAACATACCAAAAGCTTTCTTCACCAACCTATCCACATGAGATTCCACCGTCAGGGAACTATGCATCATTATTCCTAGATCACTTTGTTCTACTGCATTCCTCAGTGTCCTACCATTTACCATGTGTGGCCTATTTTGATCAGTCCTAGCAAAATTTAGCACCTCACACTTAGCGCAATTAAACTTCAATAAATTAAGTTACATTCTATATCATCGCTGTGGTCACCTTTTTATTTTTGAAGGGGGCACCTGGATTTGAACCAGGGACCTCTTGAACTGCAGTCAAATGCTCTACAACTGAGCATTTCCCACATTTTTAATGCTACAGATTGTGGAGGCATTAACAATAATCTTTCAAGAATCCATAGATTCTGGCGTACCAGATGACAGAAAAATTGCAAACGTTATTTCACAATTTAAGAAGGCCTGTTAGCCAGTTATCAGTGGTTGGGAAGTTGTCGGAATCGATGTTAGGGATGAGATTACGGAGTACCTGCAGGCACATGACAAGATAGGACAAAGCCAGTATAGTTTTCTGAAAGGAAACTCCTGCGCGACTGGTCTGGATACCGGTTACCAGTGGTGATTCACCGGTGCAGCATAAATGAGGAGCGGGAAGTGTCGAGGAAACAGAGAGCTTGCAGAGCGACTTAGATCATTTAGGGGAATAGGCAAAGAAGTGGAAAATGAAATACAATGTTGGAAATTGTATGGCCATGCATTTTGAAGGAAAAAATAAACGTGCATTCAATTATTTGGATGGAGAGAGAATTCAAAATACAGAGATCAATGGGACTTGGGATTTATTGGGCAATATACCCTGAAGGTTAGCCTCCAAGTTGAAACGTTTCTGAGGAAGTCGAATGCACCGTTGGCATTGCTTTCTCGATGTATAGTATATAAGAGCAGGGATGTGATGTTGAGGCTCTATAAGGCACTCGTGAGACCACATTAGAATATTGTGTGCAATTTGAGGCTCTTATTTTAGAAAAGGTATACTGCTATTGGAGATGGTTCAGTGAAGATTCACCTCAATGATTCGAGAAATGAAAGGGTTACCGTATGAGGAACATTTAGCAGCTCTTGGGTTGTATTCCATGGAGTTCAGGAGATTGAGCCGGATATCATATAAACATTCCGAATTTTAAAATGTCTAAACAGATCAGATATGGCGAAGTTATTTCCCATTGTAGGGGATTCTAGGACAAGAGGGCACAACTTCAGGATTGAAGGACGTCCATTTAGAACTGAGATGAGAAGAAATTTGTTTCGTCAGAGGGTGGTAAATCTGTGGAATTTGTTGGCACGAGCGGCTGTGGAGGCCAGGCCACTCGGTGTATTTATGTCAGGGATAGATGAGTTGTTGATTAGGCAAGGCCTCAAAGGTTATGGGATGAAGAGACAGCGTCGTGAGAATGATGGATGTTTGGGATCAGTCCATGATTGACTGGCGAAGCAGACTGAATAGGCCATATGGCCTACTTCTTTCTTATATCTTAAAGTCTTAATACGAGATTTCAAAACCAACATAAAAAGCAAAAGAGCAATTGAGTAATAAAAAGTACAATTGAGCAATATTAGTTGGAAGTTGGAGTACTGGAAAGGCATTATGAAGGTAAAGATAGAGTACGAAAGTAAGCTGACTAAATAGTATTTTGCATCAGTCTTCAGTCTGGAAAACACCAGCCGCGTGATGGAAGTTATAGGTGTCAGGGGTATGAAGTGTGTGAAGTTATCATGACCGGAGAGAAGGTAAGTGACTAACTCAAGTGTCTGAAGGTAGACTGGAGGGACCAGATGCTGCACAACCCAGAGTTTAAAAAGCGTTGGCTGAAGACATGGTGGGTTATTAGTGATGATCTTGCAACAACCACTCGGTTCTAGAATTTTTTCGGAAGAGTGGAAAATTGCAAATATCACTTCACACTTCAAGCATGGAGAGTCAGAAGACAGGAAAAATCTAAGCCGCTCAGTCTGACCACAGCGGATGAGAAGATGTTGGAGTCAATCATTAAGGATGAAGCCTCAGACACATGATGAAGTAGACCAGAGACAGCATGGTTCCGTCAAGGGAAAATTTGGCCTCAAAAATCTGTTGGAATCACTTGAAGACTTAACAATCCGGCCGAGTTAGGCTCATTTAGTGTCCTCTACACCATACAGTCTCCCCCAGAGGTCTATGTGTCTTTAGTAAAAACAGCAGCCAAATCATAGTGAGGGACCTCGTCCGTCTCCTGCGGCATCGGGACCGAGGTGCCAAAACATCATTACTCTTGAAAACCAAGGTTATTCACTCTTGTTGTCTCTTTCTTTATTTCTGACAGGCCCATACGAGCTTTCTACGCTCCAATTTTCATTTCTCAACACGTCCCATGCCCCAGAAAACATCCTGCCTCAATCGGCAACAGATAAATGTGTTTCAATACCGTCCAAATTGACCTTCCCCAATGGGAAATCTCAACGCACGGACTAGAACGATCTTTTTTCCATATTTACAATGAAACCAATGGCATTATGATCACGAGTTACAAAGTGTTCGTTAAATCAAGCTTCTATCGCTTGTCCTGTTTCATTTACTTCACGATAGCAGATCAAGTATCGAGCACGCTCTCGTTGGTTCATCAACGCACAAAAGAAAAATAAAATACCCTGAACGATCACCTACCCATCTTGTCCTTTACAAGTGTGGAATTAACATTCAACGTGCGGAATGTTAAAAACACCTACTCTCACAACCGTAATGCTCCTGCAATACACAGCGATATCTCCACAAAGTTGGCCGTCTAAATACTCTTGACCATTGGGTGGGCAGTAATCTATCCCCATTAACGTGATCATACCTTTCCTTGTTTACGGTTTCACCCATTGCGCGTCTGTCGGTGCCTTTGGGCGCGTTAAATGACCCCGCGGAGGAGGGGGACCTGGATTAGCTGACTTCAGCATCTGCACTGACAGCCGAGAACTTTCCCTGACCATTAACTCTACTCTCCTCCTTTAGTCCATCCCGCTCTGTCACTTCTGAAGCAAAGGAACTCCGAAATACTGAACTGCCGGACCAGACTCTCCTGCAACCCAGTATCATTATCGGCTAAGATACCATGATTCCAGGTTTTGATCCAAGCAGTGAGTTCATCGGCTTGTTCTCAGATACTTCTACGACTGAAATATACGCACCTCAGGCCACCAGTTGGACCTTGCTCAATGATTGCATTCCAGACGTTGTTTGAGATCTTATCAACATGTCTGCACAATTTCCGCATTAGCTGTTCTGGCACCCTGGTTCCAATTCCCCTGTAAATGTAGTTTAGGCTTCATCATGCAGCTCTAGCTAACTTTCCGACAAGATATTACTACACTTCCAGTTCACACACAAACCGTCTTTATCCACAGGTCTCAGCTTCCCTGGAAAAGAGATCAGTACTCGAAAAATCGTATGGCCTGTCTCCTATACCAAACCCTTAGCCACGTGTTAATCTGTATCATCTTTCCATTACTCGCCTCATTAGGACGCGGCATGTGTCGTTGTCACAACCCCGAAGATCCTGCCCTCCTCCTCAGCACCTAACTCCCTGAATCTCCATTGCATAAAGTCGTCACTCCGATGTCATTGGTACCTAAACGGACCACAACCGCTGCCAGCTCACGCTCCTGCTGAAAAATATTCAAGATTTGATCCAAGTTGTCCCTGACCCTGGCACCCGGGAGGTAACATACCATCCAGGAATCTGTCTTCCCCTATCCTTTTGAGTCAGAAAACCAGACTCAGTGCCAGAGGTCCGACCGCTGTGGCTTTTCCCTACAAGGTCATCCAACCACAAACCGCATCCAGATGTTTCTGATGGTGATGGCCATAGGGATAGTCTGCACTGCCTCTTTAAATCCTTTCCTCTTCCTGACTGTCCGACAGTTCCCTGTGTCCTGCACCGTGGGTGTATCGACCGCTCTGTTTGTCCTAGTCCATCACGCCATAGGGCGGATTGTTACAAGCTGCAGCTGTGTGCACTTCTCGCAGCTGTCGTCATCAGGAACTCTGGAGGTCTCCCCGCCTCCCACATCCCGCGAGAAGCCTTCAACTTAGACGGTGGCCGCCCGCTTGTCCCTGTCTTACTTTAATGTGTTCTGTGCCTTTAACACTGGATCAGAGAACCTGAGCGAATTACGTTCTGTTAAGCGTCCCATCTCTCAGAAAGACCGCTGCTCTAACGTCCAAAAGACCCTGTTTCTGTCTCCATTCTCAGATTAAACATTGACCTACAAACCTGAAAAACATTCTGACTGTCATTCCAAATTCATCAGATTATTGGGCCCTATAGTCTACTTTCCAACATCCATCTGTAAAGCAGCGTTGTTGTGTATAATTGAACCTCCTGCGTTCAGTTTCTGTTGACATTGTTGCGATCAATTCCCACACAGTTTTTAGATTCAGTCCTGTCTATAAACGTTTATTTCTCCGCTTCCCTAAATGCGAAAGCGATGAGTCTTCCAAGCGTTCTCATCCATCTCAACAAACGTCCTTCCCAAATTCTTGCCGAGACGCGTCTCACGAGTCTTCGAATTGTAATATTTTACAGCTTTACTTTACACAGAAGTTGCCTAACCTGAACAAACTGTAACACTCTCGCTTTCATTTCCGACTGACAGGATGACATATGTGGTTGAGTGGATATGACGTTTCTTACAAATCAGGCATTTATTCCGTTCTCAAACACACATCAAAAGTTGTCAGGATGGCCGAGTGATCTAAGGCGCCAGACTCAAGGAATGAAAGTCTTCCGACGTCTGGGGCCGTCGGTTCGAATCCCACTCCTGACAAAATTTGTCTTTAAGCGTTCAATCGAGGCGACGTTGTTTCTGTAAACAAACCCTGGGTTGTTGAGGTGGATTAGAAAAACTGTTGGAGGATAAGATTATGTTTTTGACACTGTTCATCGTATTGCAACAGGTCACCGTACACCGAATTCTGGGTGAGTGATTTATTCAGGGAAAACAAAAATACACGGTGAAGGATCTCGACCCGAAACGTCGACTGCTTATGCTTTTCCACAGATGCTGCCTGGTCTGCTGAGCTCTTCCTGGCATACTCAGCTATTCAATATAGAAAAGTTTCTGAAGTCAAATCGTTGGTTGTCAGATTATTTAATGGATGGGCATGTGAGCGTACATTATCACCTGTTGATCAAAGGTCTGATTGCTGATGGGTAGTAACTGTTCTTGAACGTGGTGGTGCGAGTCCTGAGGCTCTTGTACCATCTACCCGATGGCAGCAGCGCAAAAAGAGCATGGCAGGATGGTGACGACCTCTGACGGTGGATGCTGTTTTCCGATGACACCGTTTTATGTGGATCTGCTTAATGTTTGGGAGTGTTTTCCCGTGATAGACTGGGCCGAATTCATTAACTTTTTAAAGATTTTCCTTCAAAGGTACGGTATTTCCGTACCACGTCTTGTTGCAGACAGACAATATACTCTCTACGACACATCTATAGAAGCTCATCAAGGTTTTTGATGTCATGCTGAATCTCCGCAGTCTCCTAAGAAAGCAGAGGAAATAGTCATACCTCTGACTATTCATAGGTAGAGTCATACGCCCCGCCTCTGATCCTCCAAGGAGAACTAGCTCAAAAACCTTTGGTTTCCCTCTGCTGAAGACAACAATCAGTCCTTGGTCTAGCCGACATAGAGTGATAGTGTGTTGGCACATCTTGTTTAAAACGATCCCCTCTTAGTTGAAATGTATGCCCTAAGAGGGGAACGTTTTAAGACATGTAAACCCTGGAGCGGAGATAATTTCTGCTGCTCTACCAATATCTATGCCTGAAAATCTAAGAAACGTCTGTCAGATCCCCCTCACCTCCGATGCTCCAGAGAAAAATAACAAGTTTGCCCAAACTTTCGCTATTGCACAAACTGTCTAATTCAGGTCGCATCTTGGTGATGTTCTTCTGCACACTCTCCGAATCCGCGTCATCCTTTCTCTGGAGGATGGCCTGAACGGAGTGCAGCACAATTCCAGTGCTGTGATGCTGTACGCTCTGATTCCGCACATGCTCGGCAATCTGAGAAAATGCATCCCGTCCATATTCATTTAAAATCCCAGGATATAGAGTGTGTTTATATGTATACCCGCTCAACAAAACAGTCAGTCAGACTATTCCGAAATACAGCTGTTGATCTGGTATGTGGAGAGAGTTCTGCAGGGGCTGTCAGGGTGGCCGAGTGGCCTAATGCGCCTGACTTAATGCGAGCAAGTCGCTTCCTAGTAAACGCGAATGTTCTGGTCTCCAGCTGGAGGCGTGGGTTCGAGCCCCACTCCTGACAAATACTCTGTTTTTCACGTGCTGTTTTTATAATGCAATCACTGTAATTTTACTGAGCGACCAAAGTGTGGACTGTTTGGGAGTATGAGAAAGAAGCAATTAAGATAATATGATAGGGAAAGAATGTTGTACCTACATCCCTGATATTTCAGAAAATATAACTGACTTGAACCAGCACTTAATGGAAAAGGTTGTGGAGATGAGGAAGATGGGAGAACAATTTGAAAACATTTAATGGCGGAGGATACCGGTGGGAAGGGCTATGGGAATGCTTTGCCGGATCGGGAAAATAGATCATGCATGGAATTATAATAGTGACTGTGGTATGTATTTTGGGGTGTTGTGTATGTGGGTTCTTGAGGATGGGCTGTAGTCAGTTGATAAAAGGGACTTCGACCAGCCCTAAGGTACATGTAATATCCCAGTGTCCCAGTCCAAGTACACTGATGGGGCGAAAAGTTCTACCCTGCAAAGTAAAGACCCTTCCCCTATGTATATGAACCCGCTTATGAGGAAGTGGAGGAATTACCATGTGAGGAGTGTTGATCTGTAAAAGATCAACAAGGAGAACTGTGGAAGAAATTTTGTTATTAGCCAGATACTAAGGGGTTAAAGAGGGTTTTTTTTTTACACAGCAGCCTTCAACTTCTCCTGGACTGAGTGATGTTCTGTTTCTTCTATACTTGAACTGTGTAATTGTTCTCGCTTCAAGGCTGCAGACAGAAGTAGCTTCCAATAGATAAGGAAAATAGTAACCTGATTATATAATTTTGTACTGTGCTGAGACATGATTACTAAGTAAAGGAATTATCTGCTTGCATTCTGTATTTCACAAACATGCTTGGAAGCTTTTGATAGCATATACTATGTCTGCAAAATGAGAAAAGTCTGTGTACTTGGGGAGAGTCTCAAGAACTCTGCTTTAAGAGGTTGAGCTCTCCATAATACGTATCATGTTATAATAAAGACTTTCAAAAGCGATCTCCCTTCGTGTCCGTGTAATACCTTTTCCGCAACATTGAAAAAGTGACGTAAGGTTTGAGTGCCCATTTAGGAATCGCATGGTAGAGGGTAAGAAGCTGTTCCTGAATCGCCGAGTGTTTGCCTTCAGGCTTCTGTACCTACTACCTGATGGGAACAGTTTTAGAATTTCACAACACATGCCGGTGATATTAAACCCGATTCTGATTCTTGTGAAAGGGATTCTTGATCAACGTGTTGAGTAGGCTCAGTAATTGTATATGATGTTGAGTCCAGATGAGAGAGGTGTGGCAATTTCTGAAGTCATAGTAGAGAAGGACTTAGTGATCATAGTACAGTCTGCCACCGAAACTTTCCTCCCTCCATTGACTCCGGCTGCATTTCCTGCTGCCCTCGGAAAGCAGTTAACATAATCAAAAGACCTTTCCCGCTCCTATCATTCCTTCTTCTCACACCTTCCATTGGGCAGCAGACATAAAGGAGTGAGAACACACATTCAGCAGGATCAAGGACAACATCGGTCCTACTGTAACGGCACCCACAGAAAGTATTCATACCCAACTTCAAAGTTTTCATGGTTTTTCTTACACCATTAATCCACACTGGTTTAATTGTTTTTGCACTGAATAACAGAAAGACTATTTCGTGTCAAAATGAGAATGAAATCTACAAAGTGATAAAAAAATCCATTCTATGTGTATTCACCCCCTTTAATATGACACACCAAATCATCACTGGTGCAGCCAATTGGTTTTAGAATTCCTATAATTAGTTAAATGGAGATCACTGTGCGCAGTCAGGATGTTTCAATTACACCGGGACCATTCCCTGTTGCGTCAATGTCCTGGCAAAAGCTGCACCAAGAAGACAAAAGAACACTCCAAGCAACTCGGTGAAAAGGTTATTGAAAAGGAAAAAAAAAGCTGAAGCACCCAGACAACAGTTGTTGTGTGTGCAGTCTCTCCCATCTCGCCACTGAAGCTTGTAACTGGCGCGGCCCGGCAGCAGCGGCCTTTCAGACCTGGTGTTACTTTAATTTAATTTTCAAATTTAAGTTTAATACTCAATTTTCGATTAGGGTACATGGATAACAGAGCGGCTATCTACCATCGCCAGCTACCACTACAATACAGAGATCGCCCAAAAACAAACCTCCACAAAGATCTGCTGGCTGAATTACGCGACGTCGGCTTGCTGAGGGGAACGGGCCTAAATTCCGCGGACTCCCCAGATGCTGGTAACCGGAGATGGAGACATCGTAACCGATGTGCGAGAAAGCGGAAGCGAGGCAAGCAGGCAGGGGTCCGAGCCAGGCAAAAAGCGAACCCGAGCCGGCCGGCTCTCCCGTCCATTCTGTTTTCTAATGTTCGCTCCCTGGACAATAAAGTGGACTACATCCGACTTCAACGAAATACTCTGCGGGAGTACAGAGTCTGCTCTGCGTTTGTTTTCACAGAGACATGGCTCACTCATGGAATTTCGGACCCTGCCATTCAGCTACACGGGCTCGCCTTATTTCGAGCGGACACGGATGCAGCTCTCTCCGGTAAGACTCGCGGTGGTGGTGTGTGTATTTACATCAACACGGAATGGTGTAAGAACTCTGTGCTGGATTCCAGACACTGCTCATTGCAAGTGGGGTTTGTGGCTGTTAGATGCAGACCATTTTATTTACCACGGGAATTCACCTTTGGTCTACATTCCTAATGCTAAGGAGGCGCTCTGTGAACTGTACGGGGCTATTAGTGAACTGCAGAACGCACACTCCGATGGACAGTTTATTGTCGCCGGTGGCTTTAACCACATGAACCTTAAGTCAGTGCTCCCCAAATTCCATCAGTATGTGGACTTTGTAACGGAGGGAGTGGGACTCGTTGGACCTTGCTTATACAAACATCACCGACGCGTACCGGGTAGAGCCCCGCCCCCACCTCGGTTACTCAAACCTCATTTATATTATGCTAATCCCAGCATACAGACCGCTCGTCAGACGCTCCAGACCAGTTCAGAAGCAGGTGTAAACCTGGCCAGCAGGAGCCATCTCTGCTCTTCAAGACTGCTTTGAGCACACTGACTGGAACATCTTTAGGGAGGCTGCAACTGATGGCGACACTACCAGCTTAGAGGAGTACACAGCATCAGTGACCAGCTACATCAGCAAGTGCATTGATGATGTTACTCTTTCCAAGACCATCACTATACGCGCTAACCAGAAGCCATAGATGGCCGAGGAGGTGCGTGCGCTGCTCAGGACCCGCGACTCCACCTTCAGAGCAGGAGACAAGGCAGCTCAATCAACAGCAAGGGCCAAACTATTCCGAGCTATCAGAGGGTCAAAGCGTACACACGCCCTGCTAATCTACACCCACTTCCAGGACAGTGGCGACACGCGGCGCATGTGGAAGGGCATCCAGAACATCAGCAATTACAGGACACCACCAACTGACTGTGCAGGTGATACCTCCCTCCCAGATGCGCTGAATAACTTCTACGCCCGTTCTGAGGCGGAAAATGACATGACGGCGAGGAAGTCCACCCCTCCTCCTAATGACCAGGTGCTGTGTCTCACTGTGGCCGATGTGAGAAGAACCCTGTGCAGGGTCAACCCACGGAAGGCTGCTGGACCAGACAACATCCCTGGTAGAGTGCTCAGAGGATGTGCAGACCAGCTAGCAGATGTTTTCACTGACATCTTCAACATCTCCCTGAGCAGCGCCACCATTCCAATGTGCTTCAAAACCGCAACCATCGTCCCTGTGGTGAGGAAGTCTTCAGTGTCCTGCCTAAATGACTACCGTCCCGTTGCACACACATCCATCATCATGAAGTGTTTCGAGAGGCTTGTCATGAGGCATATCAAGACCCTTCTGCCCCCCTCACTGGGCCCCCTACAGTTTGCGTACCGTCCCAACCGCTCAACAGATGACGCCTTTGCCATCACCCTTCACCTGGCGCTAACCCACCTGGACAAAAAAGACACATACGTTCGGATGCTGTTCATAGACTTCAGTTCAGCATTCAACACAATCATCCCTCAGAGACTGATTGGAAAGCTGAGCCTACTGGGCCTGAACACCTCCCTCTACATCTGGATCCTAGACTTCCTGACTGGGAGACCGCAGTCAGTCCGGATCGGGAGCAGCATCTCCAACACCATCACACTGAGCCCAGGGGCCCCCCAGGGCTGCGTGCTCAGTCCACTGCTGTTCACTCTGTTGACCCACGACTGTGCTGCAACACACAGCTCGAACCACATCATCAAGTTCGACGGCTCCTCGGTAAAGATCGTTAAAAGCTCCAAATTCCCTCTGATAGCTCAGAATAGTTTCATAGTTTGGCCCTTGCTGTTAATAGAGCTGCCTTGTCGCCTGCTCTGAAGGTGGAGTCGCGGGTCCTGAGCAGCGCACGCACCTCCTCGGCCATCCATGGCTTGGTGTTCACCTTGCCCGTCTACACCAACTGCAGAGCACTCCCTTTACACTCTGGTACACTCTTTCACCCGACTCTAAAGCACAGAAAGTCCTGAAGCCATCCCTGCCCTTGTGACAGTCGAGTGTCTGTGATAGTTTGGAACATACTTCAACCAAAGTAACAATCACGTCAGCAGTATTGAACGTTTCAATTGTTTCCGACCAGAACTGCATGAAGTCAGCAATCTTCCGCCAATTCTGCATTTTCCGGACAACTGGCACATGACTGTTTGAATTCAAGACGTATTTGCCAATCCTGTTCATTGTAAAACAGCTTTATTTGAAAACTCCCCGGTATTATCATTAGACGCGTGCGTTATCTACACAGGTGGCCATTTACTGTAAACACATACGTCATTCCATTCTTCAGCTCTTCCCTGAATTTCCTCTGTGTCAGTGTATAGATACAAGTATTGGTACACATGCTGAGAAATTGTAACATGTACCCAAATTGTTGAAGGATGTATACCGGGGAACTCAAATATCTGTCCTGGTAAAAATAGTTTTGCACTTGCCATTTCAGGGTATGGACTACATAGGGCATCAAAAATAATACGAAGTTAGCTGATATAGAAAACAGCAAAATCATCGATCTTCTGCGTTTTTCCACCTCGGTATCTTTCTGATTGTCGCTGCTGTGCCGAAGCCTTCTGCGGACTCTATTTGCCACAAAGATATGCCTTACGGTAAAACCGTTAAACACCAGGATTAAGCCGATTGGAAGCAATGGTGTTAAAATACTCTCCAGTACTTCGTATCCTCTCCACAAGGGTGAAGTAACGTATTCATATGAGCCTGTGCACCGCCACGGCGTGTTGTCAATGATGACGTAAGGGTCAATGGCAAAGTATAACGGGACACATCTCCCGCAACTCACTATAACCACGGTCATGATAACTGCTGTTGCTGTTCTCTCAGTGCAGTATCGTTCCCGCAACTTTCGACAACATATTGCGATGAAACGATCGAAGGTAAAACTGACAGTAAACCAAACAGAATAGTGCGTCGCTGCCCTCCCAAAAACAAGTGTCAGAGCGCATACAGGAGTGATGAGTAGGGATCTGGAATAAATGTAGATATTGTTGGTGAGTTCCACTAAAACAACAACCATAACCACCATCAGATCCGCTGTTGCCATTCCAACCAGGTAACGGGTGATGCATTTGGAGAGTCCGCATTTTCCACGAAATAGGATCACAATCGCCGTTAAATTCACTGCAATGAATTGGAAATAAAGAAATATAATTAAAATAAATGTAGATATTGTTGGTCTGTTCACTAAAGCAACAACGACAACCACCATCAGATCTGCTGATGCCATTCCAACCAGATAACGGGTGATGCATTTGCAGACTCCGCATTTTCCCCGAGATAGGATCACAATCGCCGGTAAATTAACCTCAAAAAATTGGAAAGCAAAATAGAAATATTGTCAGCGGCAACTCTCTGAATGCCCGCATGGATATGGTCTGTTTGGAAGTGGATAGCGGGAGTCCAGAGTGTACGGTCTCCTTCACTGCACTCCGGCTGCAGGGCAATGACACATGTGAATGTCAGTGCATTGGCGACCTTCCCACAGTTGAGAACAAAGAATCCGTTCCACGGCTCACGTACCGGTGAACGGGAGATCGTTCCAGTAAACACCATTTCAATTATTAAAGGTGAAATACTGATGGGATAATTTGCAGCGGTGACAAAGTGGAATCAAAAGATACAAAACACATTTTATCCTGACTTATGTAAGAACAGACCTACGTGTCGAAAATAGACCGGACCGTCATTTAAATAAACTGCCCTTGCTGTTATAAGGTCGTAGAGTCCACACTGATAGAAACTCGGACTAGAAAAGCAGAGACCAGCATCAGTTCAGAAAGCCTAGCCAGGTGAAATTATGAAACAGTTTCAATATCGGCACGAACGTAATGGACAAATAAAAAATCACTTCAATCAAACTACGAAAATGAAAATAAAACAATCAGATGCTTGAATCCTCGATTCCGGAAACACGTTTCAGCCGACGGTAGCATCTGTGTTTTGTAACAGTGCAGATACCGCAGCGCAGTAACGACGGCACCGTACATAAAGTAACCAGCTCCGGCATCTTACCGGGGACACCAACCGCTACAAGTGTGGGATAGAAAATGCCTGCGATGTAGTAAATCGCCGGATATCCCATATTCCGTCAGAAGCAGCGTTCAGTTGTACGGAACGTTTCAGCTGCTCAGATGGACCCGGGATCGGTTTCGTAGACTTTTATTGAGGTGACAGCAATTCCACTGAGGCAATCAGCGTGGTTATCACGCCAGGGACATGAGTGACAACCAACACTTACGTTAAACTATTTATACTCACTCTCCTGCCGTATCATGAATTTGGCTCCTCAAGGGATATTGCAATCTATTTACTTTAGAACAATTTATAATTTGCGTTTTTTCATGTTATTTTCAATTATACCTGGCTTCAGCTATTTAAATGGGACATTTTTATATCGGTGTTGCATTTAAAGTAGGCATTCATCGTGAAGTCGATTTATTTTGTAAGATTTGACAGAGCACATTCGCTTCTGAAATTGAAGGAAGGAGTTTGCCCTGGCTAGGGAATAGACAACACTTCTTTATTAAAGGGGAACATTCGTTCATATCTTCTTTCGTTCCTTCCAGCCATTCCGGGAGTTTTGAATGATAGAAGTCAAAGAGACAGCTGACATACATTACAATAAAATACACTGCACTTATGATCCTCCAAATATATTAAAAGATCCACAACGATATTCCAGAGACTTGTGAGAAAAAAAACGGAGCGTGTATTCGGAAAATTAGCGAGGGCTGTTGACAGTTTGAAGAACAATATGGGCTGTTTGACACGAAGCTGACCCCTGCCGGTGAAAGACTTGACAACCCCATACCCGTGTCAGGCGATGCAGTCTGTTTAACTTTAAATATATTCTCAAACCTGTCACAATTCTACCACTCTTTCTCCAGCCATTGGCTGTTTGCACAGATGTAGCAAGTGAAATCTCTGAACTATCCGCAGCTTCCCAGGGTGTACTTTATTTGCCACGAACTTGTATTTTTTTTCTGCCATTTACTGTCATGTATTTTGACTTTCGAGCGTCTCTATGAGTCTGTGCAGAACAGCGGAAGTGTTCAAGCTCACCTGTCAATCACACTTCTTCCTGCTCCTGCAGTGAACCACTCCGTGACTATTGTGATACTCGCACCGACGACCTTGCCTCGGCTGAATGGAGAAAGTCTCATCACCGTGTTACCATTGTAGGCCTCGTTTGATTTCAGAAAGTATCACCTCTGACTTCAAATTCATCCTTCCAAAGTGAATCACTTCGTAACGTTCCGGGTCGATCTCCATCTGTATCTTTTCAGAGCTGCTCTCCGTTCAGTCATTGTACTGTTGTAATCTATGATAACCTTCCGCACTGTCCATGTTTCCACCAACTTCCACATCATTGCAAATTCAATCACTCACCCTTCCTTTTCCTTATTCACATAATTTTTAAAGCTCAGATATCCGGTGGTCTCAGAACAGATCTCTTCAGGACATTACCGGCATCCAGGGAGAAAACTCTCCATCCACAACTACCCTCTGGCTTCTTGGGCGTCAGTCCTGAATCCACAAGACGACTTTCCCAGGATACCAAGCCTTCTGAAAGGTCCTGGCATGGTTAACCGAAAGTATAACCGTCACACTCTCACTGAATTGAACCAGGTTCGTGAGACATGATCTGCCCCTCACAAAGCCATACTGATCCTCCAAAACCAGGTAATGGTTCTCCGGATTCTCGAAAATCTTGTTTCTAAGAATATTCTCCGATAATTTGCCCGTCACTGAAGTAGGAATCACAGTTTCCCGCAGTCACCCAGGGTTTCTCCCGAACACTCAAGAGGACTTATCTGTTGTAATGTATTTTTTTCAGAAGTTCCAGCACATCCTCTCTTTTAACCTCGATATGTTGTCGCACATCGGGCCGTTTAAGGCTGTCCTCACAAATGTCCCTCTCACTGGTGAATACTGAACTGAAGTCTTCATTCAGGACCTGCCCTTCTTCCCCGGACTTCAGGGGCTTGTTTCATCTTCTATCCCCGACCGGTCCTACACTCACTATAGTCATCCTTTTCTTCACAAACATCTAGAATGGCTTGCGGTTTCCTTTAAAACTACTGCAGACCTCTGTAGATGTTTCTATTTATCCAAATTCCATTCTTCAGTTTGTCCCCGGCTACTTTGTAAATTTACAGTCATGTCTGATCGTTGCTTTCCAATCCTGACGTCAGCTTTCTAAAGCTTATTTCTTCCTCTTGACCAGATGTCAAACTAAATAACCAGAAAACTAAACAAGTTATCGAGTCATTATGGAAACGCCACAAACTGCTTCACTTCTAAGTAAGTAATGGGAGATTTTTTTTACAAGGTATATCTAACTAAACTATTTGGCTTAAAAGGCGGAGCTTATTTTGAAATAAATGTGGCATTAGGGCAGACTCTGGACTACCAAGTTTTCTATTATCATTATTATAAAATTAATTATTAAAGAGCGCAATTTGTTTCAACTGCTGTCGTTAATGTTACCAGGATGGAAAATCAACTTATACATAACCCATTCCTCGTTATTAATGTCATTAAGTGGTTAAGCTATCAATCTCCCACTACAGATATGCACTTACCTTTTCAATTTTCTTAGAGTGCTTTTCCTCAAAACTGCGAATTCTCTCAATCTGCATTCCTGGGTAATTAAAATACTAAAGTAAAGAAGCCTTTGGAATTTCATTTGCAACTTCAACCAAGTTCGACTCGGATATTATTACTGTTACTTACATAGCAACCAATTTATTGTCAACACATATCTCATCCCATTTTTCAGCTCATCTCTGAACTTCCTCTGCGTCAGGCCGTAGATGCAAGTGTTGGTGCAGGTACTGAGATACCTTAACATAATACAACATAGATGCAAGTGTTGGTGCAGGTACTGAGATACCTTAACATAACACCACATTGATGCAAGTGTTGGTGCAGGTACTGAGATACCTTAACATAGCACCACATTGATGCAAGATGTATATCGAAGTTCTCAAATATTTGTCTGCAAAGGGAAGAATCACCGCTTGCCATTTCATAGAGTGTATTAAATAGGACATCCACAGTAAACTGAAATTACCCGACAGAGCAAACAACATATTAATAGACTTTCTCTGGTTCTCCACTTTACTGTCTTTTTGATTTTCAGTATTACTGCAGGGTCCCTTGCGGACCCGATTTGCCGCTATAATGTGTCTCGCTGTAAAACCGTTACAAAGAAAGATTAAACATTTTTTTAATTGCGGTGAGGTGATGCTGTCAACAAACTCGTAGACCTTCCACACTGATCAAGTGAAGTTTTCAGATATGTGGACGCAACG
Organism: Hemitrygon akajei; assembly: GCF_048418815.1. Lineage (NCBI taxonomy): Eukaryota > Metazoa > Chordata > Chondrichthyes > Myliobatiformes > Dasyatidae > Hemitrygon > Hemitrygon akajei. The sequence continues at coordinate 2,390,493 of NW_027331992.1, read as the reverse complement.
CCAAGGTACATTGTTAATTATTACATCATGCTCCACTATAAATTAAAACAGGATACACCTCACAACTCCCACAATCGCAACTATTACTACAGTCGCTACTCTTTCTGTACAGTGTCGCTTCCGAAGTTTCCGCCAGAAAATCGCAATGTAACAATCAAATGTGAAAACAACTGTGAGCCGAACCGAGCAGTCCAGGCTTGGAAATTTAAACAGGAAGTTCAGAGCGCAAACCGGCGTAAAGTGTAAGAAGCTGGCCACACCCAGACCCTTTAGCAAGGTCGCACCTTAATTAGCTTGTTAGGGCTATGGCCTATTCACAGTCATTTTTAGGAAAGTCCAGGTGATGCAAATTTCAAAGCTTTATAAATAGTCTGACTCCTCAAACCTTGTCCCAACAATCAGCAGCCACGGGCTCCTCTAAGCATCTGCCTATAACTCTGCAAATTAAAATAAATTATGCCCTCAAAGGAGGAGAAGGCTATAAGAAGACAGCAAAGCGTTTTCAGGTTGCCGTTTCCTCAGTTCGTAATGAAATTTTAAAAAAATGGCAGTTAACAGGAACGGTGGAGGTCAAGTTTCTGTTTCTAAGACCAAGAAAACGTTCCGAGAGAAATGCTCGTAGGATTGCCAGAAAGGCAAACCAGAAACCCCATTTGACGGCAAAAGACCTTCAGGAAGATTTAGCAGACTCTGGAGTGGTGGTGAACTGTTCTACTGTGCAGCGACACCTGCACAAATTTGACCTTCGTGGAAGAGTCATCAGAAGAAAATCTTTCCCGCATCCTCCCCACAAAATTCAGCGCCTGAAGTTTTCAAAGGAATATCTAAAGAAGCCTGATGCATTTTGGAAACAAGTCATGTGGATGCATGAAGTTAAAATAGAACTTTTTGGTAGCAATGAGCAAAGGTATGTTTGGAGAAAAAAAGTGCAGAATTTCATGAAAAAAACACCTCTCCAACTGATAAGCACGGGAGAAGTTCGATCATGCTTTGGGCATGTGTTGCGGCCAGTGGCACGGGGAACATTTCACTGGTAGAGCGATGAATGAGTTCAATTAAATACCAGCAAATTCTGAAAGGAAACATCACACCCTCAGTAAACAAAAAACCTGAAGATTAAAAGAGGATGGCTTCTACAACAGTATAATGATCCCTAACGTATCTCAAAATCCACAATTGACTACGTCAACAGCGCAATTTGAAGGTTTTGTCATGGCTCTCGCAGTCCTCCCAGCTAAACATAATCGGAAATCTGTGGATAGATCTCAAAAGAGCAGTGCATGAAAGACGGCCCAAGAATCTCTCAGAACTAGAAACCTTTTGCAGGGAAGAATGGGCGAAAAACCTCCAAACAAGAATAATTGAAAGGCACTTAGTTGGCTACAGAAAGCGTTCATGAACTGTGATACGTGTCAAAGGGGGTGTTACTAAGTACTGAACATGCAGTGTGTCCAAACTTTTGCTTGTGGTCCTTTTCCGTTTTTCTTATTTTGAAACTGTAAAAGATAGAAATTTAGAAAAAAAATCTTGCTTAAAATGTTGAATAAATGTGTCATCTGTAACATTATGCCTTTTGGAAATCAGTTCATCATTTACTCGCTTAGCTATTCACAGTAACAGAAATTTTGACCTGGGGTGCCCAAACCTTTGCATGCCATTGTATGAGCTCCTGCTGCTGAACAGCTGATCCAGCGCTAACAGCGAACCAGGTGGCGAGGCAGTACTTCTCTGGTGCGCGGCCAGAAACAACAGGCTGATGGTTTCCACCGATATAAAGCCATTCAAGCCAGGAGAGGAGGATTTTTTAGCAGCAAGGAATCGTCTCCTGAGAGTTGAGCGCCGCAGATTAGCACTGCGCTAGGTAGACAGTTAGTAGTTAATAAGTCTATTAACAGCGTGACGTAGAGGCTGGTCAGGGATTACATTTGCAGCTTCCTACCACCCAAACAGAACACTGCCCCCCCCCTCCATTTCTCAATTCGCCTACCCACTCAGCCGATTGACAGATGACGCGATGGCAACTGCTCTACATGCCGTTCTTATTCATCCAGAGAAGAAGAATTTCAATGTGTGAATGCTGTTCTTGGACTACAGTTTAGCTTTCAACACCATAATTCCATCCACGCTCGACAGGAATCTCAGAGACCTCTGCCTTGACCCTGCCTTGTGCATGTGGATCCTGTACTTCGTGTCGTATCGCCAGCAGTTTGTAAGAGTGTTCTCCCTGGGGGCTGCGTACTGAGTCCTCTATTCTATTCCCTGTATAACCATGACTCTATCGCTTCCCACAGCTCCAATCTGCTAATTAAATTTGCCGCAGATACTGCATTGTTTGGCCTTATCTCAACAATAACTAGGTGGCATACAGGGAAGAAGTCATCACCCCGACACAGTGGTGTCAAGAAAACAATTTCTCCCTCAATGTTGCAAAAACGGAGGAGATGATTGTAGATTACAGGAGAAATGGAGACGGACGCCTCTTCCACTTCAGACGGTTGATGGGCCCCTATGGGCCCCTAATTTCAAAGCACTTTCTACAGAGGCACAATTGAGAGCATCTTAACCGGCTGGATCACTGTCATGTATGGGTACTGTACCTCCCGTAATAGCAGGACTCGTCAGAGAGTGCAGCGGATAGCCCAGCGCATCTGTAGTTGTGAACTTCCCATGATTCAGGACGTTTACAAGGACAGGTGTTTAAAAAGTGCCGGTAGGATCATTGGGGGACCCAAGCCATCTAAATCTCAATCTATTCCACCTACTACCATCCGGGACACGGTACCGCAGCATGAAAGTCAGGACCAATAGGCTTCGGGACATCGTCATCCGTCTGGCCAACAGGCTTTTAAAACTCACGCTGATTTGAGTGTACTGGATATTGCATTGACTGTTCTATTTACTATAATGATTATAAGTTACTATGATTGCTGTTACGTACTCGTGACACGTGACAGTGGTACCCTTGTCACGTGACTGGGGTTGAAGTTATACTGGACTTGAGGTAATGGTCTTGTGATGGCGGAGTGACGTCATTTTCCCGCCAGTAGAGATCATGTGACAGGTTTTTTTTTACAGGGTATAAGAGGAGGACCCCACCCTGTGGGGAGGGGCAGTTCGTGACTGGATTTGCCAAGCTGACTTCATGCTACTGCGTGATTTAATGTGATGTCGCAGTTTAGTTGAAAAATGAAGTTTTATCTAATGCCTAAAGTTTAAAAGGTCATTGCCAGCAGTTTCTTTACTGTGGAGAGTGAAGATAGAAGTTCGGGAGTTAAAGATCGAGGAGAATCGATTTTCGACGGTGGAAAGCTCGACCTTGTGTGATCCTCATTCGGAAGGATTTCGTTGACTGTTCTCGTGTTAATCTCTGCGGGATAGCAGGAGATTGAGGACAGTGTGGAAGGAAAGGTCAGTGCCTTTAAGCCGTTACGTTTCATAAAAGTCTACGTGGGAAGAGTTCGACGCTGGGGATTGAAGGAAACCGACGTGGAAGAGAATTTAAATCGCCTTAAAAAGTCTCTCCTTTTAAATGGACTGAGCATTTTGAACTTTTGGCAATATCGCTTTAAACAACTGTTTTTGCAACATCGCTTTAAGAACTGTCTGAGCTGCATCGTTTTAAGAACTGTTAAGCTGCCGCACAATAGCTGTTTTCCGGTTACGTTAGTGTTTGTTTACTTTTGGGGGTTTGTTTTCAGTGTTTAATAAACGTGTTATTTGTTGTAAAAACCCTTGCCTAACTCACATATATTTATTATGTGGAATACGTAACATAAATATGGAGGCTGCGTCCGGATTGGATCGTTTGCGTTTAAATGCTTGTTAACTTTTGCGTCGGTGTTTTGGTAACGGGGATTGCTCGATTCTTTTGTTTGATTGGCTTGTGAGTGGTATTCGACAACGATGAATATTGATGAGTTTCTGGATTCGCCAGGGGCGGAGTTATTAGCGAAGGCGAAAAAGACTGAGGTGACTGAGATTGCTAGTAGATTGCAACTTAAAGGTATTTTGCAGACTACTTCTAAGGCTGTAATACAGAGAAAAATCGCGTCTCACTATGTGGATTCGGGTGTTTTTGATGATTCGATTGTAGAATCGTTTCCAATAAGTAATTTGGAAATGCAGTTGCAAATCGAACAAATGATGTGAGAGCGTTGTAAATTAGAAGGCTGCACAAAAACAGAGAGAGTTTGAATATGCAATGGAGAAATTAAGGTCTGGGAATCAGTCTTCTGGTTCTAAAAAACTGTTTGTTGCTAGTCAAGAAATTAAATTGGTCCCTCCATTTAGTGAAAATGAAGTGGAAAGATATTTTCAACATTTTGAAACTATTGCTCGGATGTCAGAGTGGCCGAGAGATAAATGGTCAGTGTTGTTACAGAGTGTAATTAAAAACAAAGCACAACAAGTTTACACAGCTTTAACTGCTGCGCAAGCACTTGATTATGTATTGTGAAAACGCATATTCTCAGAGCGTACGTATTAGTCCCAGAAGCTTATAGGGAAAGATTCAGGAGTTTGAAAAAGTCTGTGGAAAAGACTTATGTGGAATTTGCCTATGATAAAGCTGTGTGTTTTGAGAGATGGGTTTCTTCTAAAAATGTAAATGGGGACTATGATACATTCAGAGAGCTGATTTTAATGGAGGAATTTAAAGGTAGCATTCCTGTTGAAGTAAGGACCTACTTAAATGAGAGGGATACTGATAAATTGCTGGACTGTGCTAGATTAGCTGATGAGTATGTTTTAATCCATAAGAATAAATTTCCTCAGGGCAGAATTTTTAAGAGGAAAAATAATATGGAGACTCTAGGTAAATCAGAAATTAAATCAGAGGTTAATGAGAAAGGTAAGGAGGAAGAAAAACCTGTGAAGGAAAGACAGTTTGGTCTTATTTGTAACTATTGTAAGAAGCTTGGCCATGTAATAGCTAACTGTTTCAAACTGAAAAAGAAAGAGAAGGAAGCAGTTCCAGATGCTTGTGTGCAACATACTGAAGCACCTGTAAAATTACAGGGTTTGGTAAACACAAATGAGGCTTTGTTAGAGTCTGACCAAGTTAGAAAGGGATATGATCATTTTATAACTGAAGGGTTTGTATCCTTGAAAGAAGGATCTACTCTAGTGCCAATAAAAATCCTTAGGGATACTGGATCTTCTCAATCACTGATGTTAGACAGTGTGTTGAAGTTTAATGAAGAGAGTGATACTGGTGAGGTAAATTACGTAAGAGGTGTTGGGAGTGATTTTATGCCTGTACATTTACATAAAGTAAATTTAAAGTCAGGGTTAGTTACAGGATTTGTTAAAGTAGGATTACAGCATAGTTTACCTGTGAAGGGTATTTCTTTATTGTTAGGTAATGACTTGGCAGGTGGACAAGTTTTTCCTGAAGTGCATTTGACAATGGGGTCAGAGGAGCCAGAGATGAATTCTAACACAGATTTTTCCTGTGTTGTGACTAGAGCTATGGCTAAAAAGATTGATGTGCAGAATGAGGATGTTACTCATGACTGTTCAACTCAGGATTCAGGTTTTGAGGATGTGTCAGAGACTTTCTTACCTTCGTTGTTTGAACAAGATTCTGGGAGTAAGTCTGACTATGAAGATTTATCTCTGTCTCGGAAGGAGATGATAGCAGAGCAGAATAGAGATCCTGAGATTATAAAACTGAGAGAACAAGCTTTACTAGGTAGTGAAATTGAGAAGGTGTCAGTAGGATATTACTTGGAAAAAGGAGTGTTGATGAGGAAGTGGAGGTCGCCTACAATTCCTGCAAGTGAGGAATGGAATGTTGTTTACCAGGTAGTTGTTCCTAAAGTTTATCGGAATGAGATTTTGACTTTAGCTCATAGTGTGCCTTTAGGTGGACATCAAGGGGTAAGGAAAACTGTGGACAAGATTTTAAAACATTTTTACTGGCCTGGTCTAAGAAAAGACAATTAGTTGTCAAATTGTGGGTAAACCAAATCAGGTTACACCAGTAGCTCCATTACAACCTATTCCAGCATTTGGTGAACCGTTTTCTAAAGTTATTGTAGATTGTGTTGGTCCATTACCAAAGACAAAAACTGGTTATCAGTATTTGTTGACTATCATGTGTACTTCGTCTAGATTTCCAGTGGCAGTACCACTAAGGAATATAAAAGCTAAAACTGTGACAAAGGCTCTTATAAAATTCTTTACTTATTTTGGATTACCTAAGAAAATACAAACTGATCAAGGCAGTAATTTTATGTCTGGATTGTTTCAACAGATAGTTTATAAATTGGGAGCTAAGCAAATCACTTCGTCTGCATACCATCCAGAGTCGCAAGGTGCCTTGGAGAGGTTTCATTCTACCCTCAAGAATATGATTAGGACATATTGTGTGGAAAATGAAAGTGACTGGGATGAGGGTATAAACTTACTTTTATTTGCAGTAAGGGAATCGGTACAGGAATCTTTAGGTTTTAGTCCATTTGAACTTGTGTTTGGGCATAGAGTTAGAGGACCTTTAGCTTTATTGAAAGAACAGTGGATTAGTAAGGAAATACACACTAATTTGTTGGACTATGTTTTGAAATTTAAGGACAGGTTACATAACGCTTGTAGCCTAGCCAAGGAAAATTTAAAGTTGGCTCAGGAGAAAATGAAAACTTGGTATGATAAAGAAGCTAGGATGAGGATGTTTAAGCCTGGAGATAAGGTGTTGGTTCTTTTCCCAGTGCAGACAAATCCTTTACAAGCTAGATTTCATGGTCCTTATGAAATTGTGTCTAGAATCAATGATGTGGATTACGTAATAAAAACTCCAGATCGTAGAAGGTCAACACAACTTTGCCACATAAATATGATTAAAACGTATTATGAGAAACAATCTGATACTGTCACTGTTGTGGTTAGTGAGAATGAGTTTGATTTAACTGGGAACATGATAGATGATTCATCTGACTTTCATTCTAAATCCAACATTGTTTCTGTTAGGTTACCTAATTCAACCATTCTGGAAAATATTGATGAGAAATTAGCACAATTACAGCTAGAGCAGAAACAGCAGATGAAGGAATTAATTTTTAAGTATAAGGATTTGTTTCCAGATGTTCCGAGAAGGACTACTATAGCTTCACATGATGTAGATGTTGGAGATGCCAAACCTATCAAACAACATCCATATAGGATGAACATGGAAAAATGTGAACTTGCTGAGAAAGAAATTGAATACATGTTAGAGAATGATATTATTAGGCATTCTAACTCGAATTGGAGTTCGCCATGTGTTATGGTGCCAAAACCAGATGGTAGTATTAGGTTTTGTACGAACTATAGGAAGGTGAATGCTGTAACGAAAACAGATGCATATCCAATTCCTAGGGTAGATGATTGTGTAGATAAAGTTGGAAAAGCAAAGTTCCTTACAAAGATTGATTTATTGAAATGGTATTGGTGTGTTCCATTAACGGACAGAGGTCGAGAGATTTTTGCATTTGTAACTCCATCTGGGTTATATGAGTATAATGTTCTTCCATTTGGGATGAAGAATGCCCCAGGTACTTTCCAGAGGATGATTAACTCTGTGATTCAGGGATTGAAAGATACTGATGCTTATATTGATGATTTAGTGACAGGAAGTGATACTTGGGAAGCACACATTATTGCGGTGGAGAAATTGTTTGAAAAGCTTTCAAAAGCTAACAACTATTAATTTAGCTAAGAGTGAATTTGGACATGCTACTGTGACTTACCTTGGTTATGTTGTGGGTCAAGGTAAGGTAGCTCCTGTTCAGGCAAAAGTTCAGTCAATTTTAGAGATTCCCATTCCAACGGGGAAAAAAAACTCTTAGAAGATTTTTTGGGAATGGTAGGATATTATCGAAAATTTTGTAAGAATTTTGCTAATGTTGCCCTTCCATTAACTAACCTTCTGCAGAAGAATGTGAAGTTTGTGTGGACAGTGCCTTGTCAAGAAGCATTTGAAAAATTGAAAATAATGATATGTCAACAACCTGTGCTTAAAGCACCTGACTTTGAAAAACCCTTTTCATTAGCTGTAGATGCTAGTGATGAGGCTGCGGGAGCAGTATTAATGCAAAGGAATGAGGGCGATGAGGTTGATCATCCAGTAGCTTACTTTTCTAAGAAATTTAATAAGCATCAAAGAAACTATTCGACAATAGAAAAAAAATTGTTATCTCTTGTTTTAGCTTTAGAATATTTTGAGGTATATGTTGGCACAACTCAAAAACCACTTATTGTTTACACTGATCATAATCCGTTAGTTTTTCTGAGTAAGATGAAAAACAAAAACAGAAGATTATTGAATTGGAGTTTGATATTACAAGAGTACAATATTGTGATAACTCACGTTAAAGGTAAAGATAATGTGGTTGCTGATTGTCTATCTCGATGTTGAATGTACAATGTCATTTTTTTTATGGAGTGTTTTTTTTTCAATTCTAACACTCCTACTGTATTGTGAGTTGTAAGATGTTATATGATGGTATTGTATATTGTGTATGTTATATAATTTATACATTTGTTTTTCTTGTAAGTAATTATTAAAATTTTTGTTCTTGTCAGACCAAAAATGTTTTTTTTGGAGGGAGGTGTTACGTACTCGTGACACGTGACAGTGGTACCCTTGTCACGTGACTGGGGTTGAAGTTATACTGGACTGGAGGTAATGGTCTTGTGATGGTGGAGTGACGTCATTTTCCCGCCAGTAGAGATCATGTGACAGGTTTTTTTTACAGGGTATAAAAGGAGGACCCCACCCTGTGTGGAGGGCAGTTCGTGGCTGGATTTGCCAAGCTGACTTCATGCCACTGCGTGATTTAATGTGATCACGCAGTTTAGTTGAAAAATGAAGTTTTATCTAATGCCTAAAGTTTAAAAGGTCATTCCCAGCAGTTTCTTTACTGTGGAGAGTGAAGATAGAAGTTCGGGAGTTAAAGATCGAGGAGAATCGATTTTCGACGGTGAAAAGTTCGACCTTGTGTGATCCTCATTCGGAAGGATTTCGTTGACTGTTCTCGTGTTAATCTCTGCGGGATAGCAGGAGATTGAGGACAGTGTGAAAGGAAAGGTCAGTGCCTTTAAGCCGTTACGTTTCATAAAAGTCTACGTGGGAAGAGTTCGACGCCGGGGATTGAAGGAAACCGACGTGGAAGAGAATTTAAATTTCCTTAAAAAGTCTCTCCTTTTAAATGGACAGAGCATTTTGAATTTTTGGCAATATCGCTTTAAACAACTGTTTTTGCAACATCGGTTTAAGAACTGTCTGAGCTGCATCGATTTAAGAACTGTTAAGCTGCCGCACAGTAGCTGTTTTCCGGTTACGTTAGTGTTTGTTTACTTTTGGGGGGTTTGTTTTCAGTGTTTAATAAACGTGTGATTCAGGGATTGAAAGATACTGATGCTAACTCACATATATTTATTGTTGCCGGAATACGTAACAGCATATTCCACATTTAAATGGAGACGTAATGTAAAGATTCCTACTCCTCATGAATGTGAAGGATGTAAGAAATAAAGTCAATTCAATATCGTTTGCGTCTGCTAGCATCACTGAAGGTCGTCTCATCATTCCATGTTCCCCCAGCTCAAGTCAGTTACTATCTTTCCCCTGGCCCCACTCACCTCACCTCCGCTACTACTCCCTATGGTTCCCTGCATATACGGTGCAGCGCCACCTGGCATCTCGCCGGTTACAAGTTACGCTTCTGTACCCTGTGTACTGGGAAGGGTTTGGCCTTGTGCAAGTATACATAGCAGACAGAGATCTGTGACGGCTTAGGGACTGCATCTAGGGAGGAGGCTCTGTTACAGGCACGGATTCAACAGCGCAGGGAAGACGGCAATTGCGATCGTGAATATGCACATGTTAGCTAATTATAATATGATTGTGATGGTAGTTAACTGCATTCCTTTCGTCGTACAACTGTCGAGACTTGAGCAAAACACAGCAACGTGATGCTGCCTGCTTGCGTTCCGGTTTGCCTGAGAAACTGGAATGTCGAATCAACTGACTCTGAAGACGAGCTTCATCAGTTTTATATTTAGTTACTTCTTTCTGCTGTAGTGTTGGTTTCGTTTTCCATTTGAGAATAATAGTTATAATAGTTAACGTCCCTGTTTGGCCTGTCTTCTTTTCCCTCTAACTCTCTAACACTGTTCGCCTTAAAATCTGTGAACTGTTGACCGCGTTCAGTCTCTCTCTCTCTCTCTCTCTCTCTCTCTCTCTCTCTCTCTCTCTCTCTCTCTCTCTCTCTCTCTCTCTCTCTCTCTCTCTCTCTCTCTCTCTCTCTCTCTCTCGCTCTCGCCGAATCTAACTATCTCTCTAACGATCTCTCCCTCCATGTCTCTCTGTCTCTCCCTCCCTGTCTGTCTATCTGTCTGCAACTATCTGTGTCTCTCCGACGTTCTCTTTGGCTCTCTGTCGCGCTCTGTGTATCTCTCTCTATGTGTCTGTCTCTGTGTCTGTCTGTGTGTCTCTCTCGCTCGCACTGTGTTACTGGAAGAGAGTTTCAGGTGGCAGAGTGAAAGACAATCGACATGCAGAAAATGAAGAAACAAAGAAAACGGAGGGCAAGTAAAGGACGGGTTCTGTTCGGCGAAGGTGTGCTTGATACAAACGAAAATATGCTGCAAGATCAGACAGCTTTGTCAGAATCGGGGAGTAGGTGAAACAGGTTCGACTTAGGCTTTGAGTTGATCCGAGCCGCAGATCAGGTGCACACGGGATGCCGAGGCCAATAGTGCCGTCGGGGTCAGCTGTGAACAGCTGCTTAAGGCAACACACACACAGAACTGCCCAAGCAGCGGCAATGGAAAAGAGTAAACAGTTCACATTTCGGGCAGGCACCCTTAATTAGGACACTGTGTTAATTCACAGTGAGTGTGTTCTTTTGCATTTCAGCATCTGCAGATTATTTTCGTATTTGTATTGTAACTCTGTTCGTCACATTGTTTCCATGTATCCACGAGTGGGCGCACAGAGCAGGGAGCAGGAAGGCAGCCGATTGCAATAATACCAGACAGCATCTATTTCTAACGTTTCATGAGTTTCACAATCCGAATCAGTGGGTATTGCAGCGCATTCTTTAGTTCATCTCGGAATTTGCTCTGAGTCAGGACGTAAATACACGTGTTGGTGCAGGAACTGAGAACCTGCAGCATTGCCGATGTGTATCGTGTGATGTAACGGGGGTCGGTGACAGAATAAGTAAAACTCATTGAAATCCGTTGATAGATATAAAATACCACCTGTGTTATCCATAATAATATGAAGCTACCGGTTATGCTGAAGATCAAAACGATGGATTTGTGTCGATTCTCCATCTCCCGGTCCTTGTCATTCTCTCCACTCTTTTGTCTCCGGAGCCCCCTGCGGGCTCGACTGGCCGCTAGAATCCGCCTGACGGTTAGAACATTGAACAGCAAAATCAGGCAAAATGGTATACAGGGTGTTAAAATGCGGTGAAACATCTCAAATGCCGCCCACGAGGGAGACTTTCTGAAGCTCGGTGTAAGAACACAATACCAGGGAACACCATCAATTATGATAAAAGGCTCGTATATAAAGCCCCAAGGGACACACTCCAAACAGGTCAGCACACTCACTGTCCCGATAACCACAGCTGCCGTTCTCTCGGTGCAATATTTAGTTTTCAGCTTCTCACAGCAAATAGCCACAAATCGATCGACGGTGAAAGCGACAGTCAGCCAGACAGAGGTCGCGGTGCTCGCAAATACCAACCAGCAATGGAGTCTGCACACAGGAGTGATGAACAGGAACGACCGGTGAAAATGATACCAAGCAGTCCACGTCAGCAGCGGATCGAAGATAACGACCAGGAGATCGGCCGCAGCCATTCCCACCATGTAGCGAGTGACGCATTTGGAGAGACCGCACCTTCCCCGGGACAGGATCACAATCGCCACCAGGTTCGCTGGAAGAAAAATAGGGAACAGTAAGAGTAACTATTCCGGATCCTGCTATTCGAGAGGATCCTTTAGTATTTCCACATTATTGCTGCATTTAGCAGTGGAAGGGTCGAGAGGCGGTGCACAGGCGGCGTAGAAAAATGAGTTTACACAGTAAATTAAAGTTAATAATCTGAATACGGATTCCTTACTGATGATCAAAATGTGAAGTGACTGTGGCAAGATATAACAGGGTAACTACCTCCTCGGAGTCAATAGTGAATGAAAAATATTATACCGGAGCCTTCCTCGCCTCATGTCGATGCGGGATTCTTCCATTAGACAATCGTAAACGTCCATGGTGCTCCCTGTCAGCGACACAACACCGGGAGACGGAACAGAGACAGGAAATGCTTATCGAAATGCTTATAAACACTTATCGACAAAAAACAGATCATGTAGAAAAAGAGTTGAAGTGTCTCTTCTCTGCGATTTACATGACACGAGTGTTAACTGGTTTCTCGTTCCATAACAGCTGCTTGTGGCTTAGTTCTTCTAGCGTTACTGGTGTTTGGTTCCTAATCCAGCATGTGCCACTTGAGTGAATTCACAACAGAATATTGACGATTTCACCACACACAGTGCAGTCCGACAAAACCTCACATTCAAGCATGACACCTCCCATTGAATTCATTTCAGGGAAGCAGAGGAGAGGATTTCTACGGCCAGCAGCAAGCTTGGTACCGTAATGAAATGTCGATAACGATGTCAGAGTTAGATGTGATAAAATACATTCTACTGAATTAATAACTATGAAGAAAGATGTCGATTGTGACAATTGGCTCAGTAAACGACTTCATTGCGTTGTCCATCAACTGCTTCACATTCCGCCACAGCGCACACATTTATTAAACTCCACAAGCTTCACGGTACAACATGGAACTCCTCACATTTGCTAAATTGATATTACAAATTGATACAACTTACTCAGACAATCGCTTAAATTCAAATGCAGACAATCAATTAGTAATATCTCTGCGGGCTGTTGGAACACAATATTGAAAATACAGTGCAGCTGCTACAACACCAATAGCATAGTGACCTGAACATCACATTATTGAAGTCAAACAGCTGGAGGAACGCTACCTAACCCTTTGAATTCCACTGATGCCAGCCGATTCTCTAAATTCCTACAACAGTTTGTTTTCCATACTAATCCCTGAATCCAGAGACCCGGTATTTTCATCCCATTCCTGAAATGCGGAACACTCGGACTGGAGAGGTGTCAGTGGAACACAGCGACAGAAACAATCACAACATGGGAATTAAACTTCCGTTATCACCAGCGGTAGTTGACACTGTGGCTTACCAAGAATTCCAAAGGCTGAAATAAAAGGATAGTAAACTTCTCGTATTCGCAAGATGATCGGATACACCATTTCAGTGAGAATCTGTAGCTCTGTTACTCCCGAATTCACGGATCTGGCAGACACTCTGAGCTGATGCATTCAAAGCGGACCTGATTTATACACAGGCTCGGTCTCCAGAGATAAGGATTCACCCCTGATGAATTTTATTCGTGACAGTTATTTAAACAAGCACTTTAATTCATCACCATTGTCTCTGATCTAAATGTTGGGCTGATTGCAGACAAATAAATCAACATTCTTAGGCATTACCTCAGCATTGTTCATAATGCCGGAGCTCTAATGACAAAGACTGTGTTTTGTCACGGAGTAGCCACATTCATAGACTTCATGTTTTGTTGACTAAATATACACCTGTAAACGAAATTCGCCGACACTGACCAACCGACGCCCAAATTCTACCCCTGCGGTTTCACATTTTGAACTGTCCTTCAGTGTTTCAACGCCTTCTTGGTCTCTCTCTCGCGCGCACACAGACACAGACACACACACACACACACACACACACACACACACACACACACACACACACACACACACACACACACACACACACACACACACACACACACACACACACACACCTCAAACCTACAAAAGAGCGTCGTCTTAGAAACGGCCAAATGATTAGGTTAATGATGTACAATCATGAAAAAAATCTGCAGATCCTGGAAATCCAAGGCAGCACATACAATGTTCTGGAAAATCACTACTCATTTCCTCCAGCATTTTTATGATGGCTGATGCAAAAGAACTTTATTATCATTTCAAATCTGTCCGCTTTAAAACGAAATTTGAGAAGAAATGTTTCAATCTGTAAAGGAAAAGGAAGACCAGTTTAAAAAACAAACAGTACTCCAAAACTGGGAGATTAATAGATGCTGAAAGTGAATGTGAGATGTGTGTGTGTGTGTGTGTGTGTGTGTGTGTGTGTGTGTGTGTTTGTGTGTGAGTGTGTGTGTGTGTGTGGGTGGGTGTGTGTGTGTGTGTGTGTGTGTGTGTGTGTGTGTGTGTGTGTGTGTGTGTGTGTGTGTGTGTGTGTGTGTTTGTGTGTGAGTGAGAGAGATAAGGAGATAACGAGATAGGAAGAGACAGACAGATAGAGACAGCCAGATTTGCTCTGGCACTGGCTTTCCGTTATCCTCGCTCACTTCACCTTAAAAAACGGTGTTGCGATATATCTTTTATAGGATTCATGGAGAGCACTAAATAGGCTAAATAACAGCAGTCCGTCCATTTTCCTCAGGACACAGTCCCAGTTTCGCCGCGTGGTCAAGGGTAAGCTATTTCCCCACATATCCAGTAAGTCCCATTATGACTACAAGGAGGAGGACCTGCCCTCTGTTCAGTACAAGAGCTATTACCCAAAAATAAATGTCCCATTTCCTCCCGCCGTCTTACAGTAACAAATTCCATTAACAGTTTATGTGTTTTTTCTAACTCAAAGGAGGGCATCCTTCTTCCCTCCGCCGGGGTTTGGAGGTACCATTCTTTGAAACAGGTGCATCAATAATTCCATTTGCTGAGATTGTTGTCCTTTATCATCTTCTGCCCACCTCTTGTTCTAAAGTTGTTTGAGAATTGATTGCTTTGTTTCATAATGTACGTGGAGAGTCATTCAGCGGGACCCCTTCCATGGACATACCCTGGGCAGCATGCTGAGGTATCTTTACACACACCCAACAAGAGTCCAACTCTTCACTTTGTTGTTTGGTATAAGTGCGACACAAAGTCATGAAGGCATTTTTGGACAAGTCCATACAAGGTCCCTCCAGCATCAGTTCCCATAAAAGCATTTGGCTTGTCAGCTTCATGCTTTCTTATCTTCCAACTCCTGGTCCATTTTCGTTTTCCTTCAAACTTCACCGCGGTTCGGATTGTTAGCAGTAGTGTGTAAGGGCTCTTCCACCTGGGAGAAAGAGAGAGTTTTTTTCTAGCTCCTTTACATATGCCCTATCACCGGGTTGGAAAGGATGCATGTTCTCGCTTTCCACAGGGGTATGCGCCTCTCTCACTCTCTCATGCTGCTCCGCGGCCGTATTGCAAAATGCTTGTGTAGACTCTAAGGTCTGTTCATCATTCCGGATCAAGGCCAGTCTCTCAGTGGTGACAGGAAGTCGACTCCCAGTAGCTGCGGGGAGACCCATAAGGATTTCATGAGGGGTCAGACCAGTGACCCTATTTCTCGTCTTCCACATAGAATATAGCACTATAGAGACAACCGCTGACCAGGATAGCTTATTGTCCTGGCATACCTTAGATAGGGCTACTTCCAATTCCCCATTCGTCCTTTCTACTCTTCCTGATAAAGGATATGTAATTTCCTTTGCAGGCTCAAGGCCTGCACTAAATCTTTCACGGTTCGACCCGTGAAGTGTGTTCCCCAATGACTGTTTATTCCCATGGATATCCCGTAGCGGGGCATTATTGCCCTCCATAATATTTTACCACTGTTCGAGCACCATTTTTTCTGTGGGATAGACTTCCACCCGTCGAGTAAACATGTAAACTATCACTAGCATGTATTTATATCCCGATACTGACGACATATGTACGAAAACAATTCGCAAATTTTCACGTTATTTTAGGCACCGGGAGATGTTCGAATTTCGCCGGTGATTTGCCCTGATTATTTCTCTGGCAAATTATGCACGCAAGCGCAATGTTCTGTATTGTAGGTGTTAACGCGGGTGCGTAACCTTGCTGATCGATTGCATGCTGCATCCCTCCTTTGCCCTTGCTGGCCTGTGCATGCGCAAGGCGACACTGGGGCAAAAACAAGCTTCGATGACACTCCACCCTCCCGTCCGGGTGGAACCAAAAACCATACTTATAGTGACATTGGGCCTTTTCCCATGCCCGCCTTTCCTGAGGACTGGTATTTTGCTGTGCTACCTGAAGCTTAGAGGGCTCTGAGACAGGCAGAGGCGTGGTTTGCAATTCGAGAAGGCCTTGTAAAATAGGCTATTGAGTTAAAGCAACTTTCTTTGCGGCTTGGTCCGCTCGGGAATTTCCCTGTGATATTTCATCTGCTGCATTGTTGTGTGCCTCACGTCTGATAATTGCTAGCTGCTTAGGCAGTTGAATGGCGTCGGGAAGTTTCAATACTACTGGTGTATTTTAATGGACCTTCCCGCTGAGGTAATGAAACCCCAAATTTTCCATATTTGGACAAAACCATGCACTACCCCAAAGGCGTAACGAGAGTACGTATATATATTGGCCACCTGATTCCTTACGGCAACATGGTAATCGTGGATAAACTGACGACAGTAACCGACCATTCCCAGGAAGGAAACGACTTCATTCTTCGTCTTAGGCGGCGGTAATCGAAAAATGGCCTGTACTCGGTTCAGCCCTACCGCTCGAAATCCAGTCTTCAAGCGGAAACCAAGGTATTTCACGTGTGACTGGCAGAATTGTAGCTTCGATCTTGACACGCGAAGTCCGCGAGAGCCTAGAAATTGGAGTAAAGTTGTCGAGTCTTTTAGTAGAAGACGCTACTAAGAGATCATCAGCATATTGTAGCAAAGTATATTCTCCTCCCAGCTGACACTCGTCCAAATTGTGCTTAACCACTGCTGCATACACGACTGGGCTTTCGGTGTACCTCTGGGATAATCGAGTCCAAGTATATTGCTGTCATTTATAAGTAAAGGCAAACAAATATTGGACATCTGGATGGAAGGGGTTGGAGAAAAAGGCGGAACACAGTATACACTTTAGCATCGGCGGGAATGGACGGCAGAATCATATTGACATCATGAGCTACAATTGGAGCTATTGGAATCACAATATTATTGACGGCGTTAAGTCTTGCAGAATACGCAACTCATTGTGTCGTCTGACTTCAGGTATGGACGGTATGGGTGTGTTACAGGGGCTAACAGTAGCTGTGAGATCCCCTTGTTGGAGCAGTGAATCTATCACGAGGACCATGCCCTCTTCTGTCTCAGGGGCCACTCGGTATTGTCTGATATATGGTAAGACTGCATTCATTTTCAGTGTGACACAATGATCTCTTACAGCTAGTATCATGCCCACATGCGTCTTGTTTAGAACCCATAGTTTTGCGTATATTGATTCTAATGCCAGAGGGGGCTGCTGGACTTGGTGTTTCAGATAGCTGCTGTCTGAAGAGGAAGGTAGGAAATACCGGACATATATACTCGTCCCTCTTCAGGCCCAAACCAGTCTAATTCCTTTGTTCGGTCTATGCTTGTTGCTGATTGAAATCGTTTCATCATTGGACCTATTTGTTTTGTGTGGTGAGGCGAGCGTATAGCAATGGTTAAATGAGGTACTGAATCTGTCTCCTGACGAGACAGGGGCCGCTGCTCCTCAGTTAAGTATACCGGAATACCCAACCCTTCCTTTCCGAAGTAGAGATAATGTTGCGGGTATATTTCGCTCCTCTGTCCCTCAAAACTGAATTCCCTCTGTCTGTACTGCGGGTCATCATCTCCAGCATACCAGGCGTACAGTGCAATCTGGAGCTATACTGCACTATCTGCAGCTAGCAAGACAAGGCGTCAATGCATTCCGTGGGCATCCTCTTCTTCAGGGCCTGACCTATTCGAGTTAGCGCTTCGAGGAAGGGATTACTTTCCAGCTCCCAGCAGTATAGCACACAATTTTGGGCAATTTTAGGTTCAATAAGCAAAGAGGTCAACTGGTGTATACTGGGGGAAGACACTTTCATATACATGCCCTGAGGGGCACAGTAAATTATAGCTCCTAACTTACAAAGAGCTTGGCGTCCTAATAGAGGCAAGGGAGTGGTCTCGGAGACTATTAGTGAGAAGAAGAAGAAGAAGAAGAAGAAGAAGAAGAAGAAGAAGAAGAAGAAGAAGAAGAAGAAGAAGAAGAAGAAGAAGAAGAAGAAGAAGAAGAAGAAGAAGAAGAAGAAGAAGAAGAAGAAGAAAGCTCTTAACTCCGAGTGGAATCATTGGACGCAGTCGTGACTGCGTTTTTTTTGGCAGGCTTCCTTATTTTTATCAGGCCGAGTTGCTTGCTCCACGGATGGAAAGCGTGCAAGGGCGGCGGCAGCATTGGAACTCGGGAGCCTTCGCCCCGAATTGCGGCTCTGATGTCACCACGTAACCATTCTGCGGATTATCACCCAGAGTCAGGGCAATCTTTCCCAATAGGTTAAGTTAATGAAGTCCATGAGCTCAGCATGCGTGCAGGTGGCAGCGCCAATGCAGTCGTCGATGTAGCGAAGGAAAAGAGTTTTCCCCACTCCTCTTTTTCTGTTTTTCTCTCTCTCTGCCCATCACTCTGCCTGTTCTCCATCTCTCTCTGGTGCTCCCCTTCCCCTTTCTTTCTCTCTAGGCCTCCCATCCCATTATCATTTCCTTTCCCCAGCTCTGTATCCCTTTTGTCAATCAGTTATCCAGCTATCAGCTTCACCCACCCCCACCGGTCTTCTCCTATCTTTTCGCATTTCCCCTCCCCCCCCCACTATTTTAAAATTTCTTACTATCTCTTCTTTCGGTTAGTCCTGACGAAGGGTCTCGGCCCGAACCGTCGACAGTGCTTGTCCCTACCGATGCACCCTAGCCTGCTGCGTTCCACCAGCACTTTGTGTGTGTTGCTCTCTCCCCTCTCAATTTGTTCTGCTGGCCTAGCGTGTTCCCTGCAGGGGTTGCTCCGACATTCCGTAGCCCGATGCTCCCTTTCCCCACATTTCCTGCATATGTCCTGGGAATCCCTTCTTTGACCTTGAGTCTGCTTCTTTTTTCAATTCCCCCTTCCCTGCTCTTGCTGGTAAAATCGTGTCGTGTGGGCCAATCCCGGGGGCCAACAAATAGTCCTTCCCGATCCATATTCACCCGCGTGGTGAGTATTTCCGGCCAAGGCTTAGCCTGCCAATTCAAAGCCATCATTAAAAAAAAAAATTCTGCGCTTGATGGGGCAGCATGCAATTAAGCAAAGTTTGTAATGCCAGTGGTCCGTTGTCCCCCAAGGGCACACCTGCATATTCTTCCCACGTATACCGAAATCGGGATATAAAATCAGGGGTGTTCTCATCCATCTTGTGCTGGCATCGAATCACCTCCACTGAATCCTCATGTCTTTGTGCTGCCCTCATGATGGTGACCTTACCCCTATTCTGCAACCACTGCTCTAGTGATTCATTTCCTTGCGGTACCTGCATATCATCTGTCCGCTAATCCACATTCGCTCCAGATGTGACCGGTAAGGTATATCTTAGTGCCACCCAAGAGCTGCCATAAGCACATCTCAACAGAATTCGTACGTCACATGACAAGAGGTGCCACAGGGAGCAGTGCTGGGTCTATTGTTATTTGCCATTTACATCATTGATCTGGATGATCATGTGGTAAACTGTATCAGCAAATTTTCTGATGATAAAAAAGATTGGAGGTGCAGTGGACAGTGAGGTAGGGTTTCAAAGCTTGCAGAGGGATCTGGACCAGCTTGAAAAATGGGTTGGAAATGACATATGGAGTTTAATATAGACAAGTGTGAGGTATTGCACATGTGTGAGGTATTGCACTTTGGAAGGAAAAAGCGAGGTAGAACATACAAGGTAAATTGTAGGAAACTGAGGAGTGCAGTAGAACAGAAGGATCTGGGAATGTAGATTAAAAAAAACGTGGCGTCACAGGTAGATAGGGTCGTAATGACAGCTTCTGGCACATTGGATTTTATACATTAAAGTATTGAGTATAAGAGTTGGAATAGTATGTTGAGGTTGCGTAAGACATTGGTGAGGCCGAATTTGGAGTATTGTGCGCAGTTTTGGTCACCTAATTATAGGAAGGATATTAATAAGGTTGAAAGTGTGAAGAGAAGGTTTACAAGGATGTTGCCGGGACTTGAGAAACTGAGTTACAGAGAAAAGTTGAATAGGTTAGGACTTTATGCCCTGGAGCGTAGAAGGGTCAGGGGAGATTTGATAAAGGTTTAAACCGGACGGGATCGATACTTTTAACGCAGCACGATCAAAGCGTCTGAGGTGCCTATAAAAAATAGTTCCATGCCCATTGGGGTATGTCACTCGAAGTCTTCCTTATCCCTGCCCAGGAATTCCGTTAAACATGGCAGCCAAGGAAAATAGAACTGGAATATGAAAGTAAACGTGCGAAACATAAGCCGGTGATCGGAAAGAAACTCATAACAGTAAAACTCAAACGTTTGAAGAGCTGACGAGGTGGCCGCGAAGTTAAGGCAATGGACAGCTAATCCATTGTGCTTTACATGCGAGAGTTCGAATCCCATCCTAGACGTGACAGTTTTATCTGGGGGATGATGTATTGAAGTTATCACTTATTAGAATTCCGAGCCTCCACCTTTTGTTATACAGAGTGCTTGGTTGGAAATCATGAAAATCAACGTTTTTCTATTAAAGCTTGCTAATAAATTTGGCAATAATACCAGAAGATACAGATGCAGAATTCAGCCATTCCGTCCATTCCATCATGGCTGATATATTATCTCTCTCAATGCCGTTCTTCTGCCTTCTCGCCGTCACCTTTCACACGCTTCATAATCAAGAAACTGTCAATCTCCACTTAAAATGGGATTGTATTTAAGAGCCGAGAGGTAATGTTACAGCCTTAAAGGACCCTGGTCTGACCCAACTTGGAGTACTGTACTCAGTTCTGGTCACCTCACTACAGGAAGGATGTTGAAACTGTAGAAAGGATGCAGAGGAGATTTAAAAGGATGTTGCCTGGATTGGCTAGCATGCTTTATGAGAATAGTTTGAGTGAACTCGGCCTTTTCTCCTTGGAGTGACGGAGGATGACAGTTGACCCGATAGAGGTGTACAAGATGACGAGAGGCATTGATCATGTGGATAGACAGAGGCTTTTTTTCCAGGGCTGAAATGGCTAGCACGACAGGGCACAGTTTTAAGGTGCTTGGAAGTAGGTACAGAGGAGATGTCAGGTTTATGGGGTTTTTTTCGCAGAGAGTGGTGAGTGCATGGAATGGGCTGCCGGCGACGGTGGTGGAGGCGGATATAAAAATGTATTTTAAGAGCCTCCTGGAAAGGTACTTGAAGCTTAGAAAAATATTGGGCTATATGTAGCCCCAGGTAATTTCTAAATTATAGAAATGTTCGGCACAGGTATGTGGGCCGAAAGGCATGTATTGTGCTGTAGGTATTCTATGTTTCTAAAAAAAAAATTCAGTTGGCTCCACAGATATCAGCCCAATGAACTCCACATATCCATAATCTTCGGGTGACAAAACGTCATTCTCATGCCTGTTCTAAAGGGAGTCCTAATATTCTGAGGTTGTGCTCCGTTGACTCTAAACTCACGCACAATTGGAAAATCCTTTCCATGTCCAGCCTACCTAGGCTTTTCAATATTTGATAGGTTTCAATGAAAACCCTAACTCCTTCGTCTAAACTCCAACGAGTACAGGGTCAGAGTCATAAAACGATCCTCATATATTAAAGCTGTTATTCCGGGATCATTCTCGTCACCGTCCTCCGGACCCTTTCCAATGCGAGGGCATCAGTTTTTAGATAAGGGACACAGACTGTTCATCTTGTTCCAGGCGCGGTCTGACCAATGCATTATAAAGACTCAACATTACAGCCTCACTCTTGTACTCTGGTTCTCTCCAAATGAATGTTGGCATTGCATTTGTCGTCCCTTACTACCAGCTCAGCCTGCGTTTACCCTTTCGGCAATCCTGCACAGGGTCTCCCAATTGTCTTTGCACCTTCCATATTTGAATTTATTTCCCGTTTAGAACTTAGTCTACGCCTTCAACAAAGTGTATATCCATTCAAATCCCGGCACGATATTACATCTGAAAATCCGTTGCCGAACATGTTCTCGTCATGCGATACAGTGGCATGCAAATGCTTGGGCACCCTGTTCAAAATTTCTATTACTGTGATTAGCTAAGCGAGTGAAAGATGACCTGAAATTGAAAAGGCATAAAGTTAAAGATGACACATTTTTTAAATATTTTAAGCAATATTATTTAAAAAAATTCCTACTTTTACAGTTTCAAAATAACAAAAAATGAAAAGGGCCCGAAGCAAAGGTTTGGGCACCATGCATGGTCAGTACTTACTAACACCCCCTTTGTCAAGTATCACAGCTTGTGAACGCTTTTAGTAGCCAGCTAAGAGACTTTCAATTCTTGTTTGCGGGATTTTCGCCCATTCCTCCTTGCAAAAGTTTTCTAGTTCTGTGCGATCCTTGGACCGTCTTGCATGCACTGCTATTTTAGGTCCATCCGCAGATTTTCGATGACGTTTAGGTCGGGTGACTGTGAGGGCCTATGCAAATCCTTCAGCTTGCGCCTCCTGAAGTAGTCCATTGTGGATTTTGAGGTGTGTTTAAGACGCCGGCTGTTGGCGTAGTGGCATCAGCGCTGGACTATGGGGCGAATGGTCCAGAGTTCGAATCTGCCATTTCTTAATTACACTAGGAACTGAGAAAACAGCTGTCTGAAAACGCTTTGCTATCTTCATATAGCTTTCTTCTGCTTTGTGGGAATCATTTATTTTAATTTTCCGAGTGCTATACAGCTGCTTAGAGAAGCATATGGCTGCTGATTGTTGGGACACGATTAGAGGAAACAGGGTATTTATAAAGCTTTGAAATTTGCATCACTTGGCTTTTCCTAACGATAATTATAAACAAGCGATAGCACAGACGAGCTAATTAAGGTCTGAGACCTTTGTAAAAAGTTATCTGAGAGCTCAAATCTTTGGGTTGTCCAAACATATGCATGGTGCTCTTTTCCTTCTTTTCACTCTAAATTTGTACAAAACAAAAAGCAATACACTAATCTTGCTTAAAATGTTGAAAAGAATGTTTCATCTTTAACTTTATGACTACTCACTGAACTATTCAGAGTGACGCAATCTTTGACCGGGGCTGCCCGAACATTTGCATGCCTCTGCACATGAGGCACAATATCCGGACCGAAAAATCACAAAACCTCCAATGTTGCCGTGGAATTTTGCATGCAAACTCGTGACTGGTGAGCAGGACAAGTTACCACTGTCAATATACCATCCATCTGTTACTTGACGTACAATGGCGAGGTGTTATTTTTCTCCTGGACTCCACCGATATCCCAGGATACATTTTCACTGATCATTTTTCAGTGGCATACATTTCAATCTTTACAAATCCACTGTGGGGATCCTGGAGTAAAGCATCTCTGGTAATTACGTTGCCGAAATGTTAAGCAATATAATTGTGGCCGGTTTGATCAGAATGACAGACCGTAAGGTTTTAATAAGGTGATAGAGTTAAGAGTGTAGCCGGGGAAAGATCGGGAGTTATTTCAGAGTAACTCTACACGTTTGCGGAAGAACCTCCACGGCCAGTTGCTGACCTTTATGCAGGCGTGGGATATTTCGCCCATGTATGAATTTTACATGGAATCACAACAACTTCGATATATTGAAAAGGGCCGTGATCCCAACTCTGTACGGATATGCGATCTCCCATTGTCACCTCTTCCCAAAATAGATAGTGCCACAGTACCCCGTTTTCTTGTGCTACATTACCTTCATTATACAGGAAGGTATAATACATCAGATGATTATACATCAGAAACCCGATGTCAGCGTTGTGATCAGACCTTCCTCATAGGATCTTTAACAGGATCGGAATGTGCGATGCCAGTAGTAAGAAATTTGACTTCTGTCTGCGCTGCAATATCACCGGAAGATCGCAGATTCGAGTCCTGAAGTATTATGTGTTGATGTTACCAACTGTTTCCACCGCCGCAAACAAATATTTGCGCGTCTGACATGGGGTGGCTGTGATGTTGCTCGCGACGGAGAAAACAAAGATTTCGCCGTTGATGGAGAATACGATCAGATGTCTGTATGGTGAGACGAGGAAGGAGTGGAATACAGGGGGGGAGGGAAAAAGAAAGCGATTTAACATTTGACGGTAGGTTTGAAATTTTGCAGCACATGGTTATTCTTCCTGATGTTTTTTTGGACGGAAACTTCTGAGATGCGAGCTCCGTTGAAACCACAATGCATCCTCATGCGACAATACATGACAATAGGGTTGAAGGCTAATTCTCCCGTTACGCAGTGTACGTTATCCACGAACCTCCTTAGGTTTAAATCCGTTTATGTTCTCCGCTAAATTATATATAATTACTAATAATTCTTCTTTCTTTAATTTACCTTTGCCAGGTTTGAAACACAATGCGCTACTGATAGAAAAGCGAATGTTCATTATAATTACACATGGATGACAATACACTTGAACACAAACTGAAAAATTGAGACTCAAGTTCATTTGAAGTACTGAAGCCCAAACAATCTTTCTGCCCGGGATTGAACTGGGGACCTTTCGCGTGTGAAGCGAACGTGATAACCACTACACCACAGAAACCCTGCAAAGCGCTCAATGTTCTGCGCTATTGAGCAATGACCTGAGACATCCCCTCCCCGCCCTGCTCTGAAGTACAGCAATAAGTACAAAACATTGTCCACCGTTCCTTTCCGTTTTCAGTGACAAGTATTAAACTTATGCACCATATACAGAGATAGGTATTAACAATTTGCTGTGGGGTGTTGGTTAAGGAGCGACATGTAACAGTTAACTGAACTATGTTGCATATATGAGGCAAGGAATTAACACAACTTCGGTACTCTAGCTTCCAGCAGTCTACACAGGGTGGTGCTCCGGCCCACCTGCTAAATTTAACAGTACCTTTAAGATTTTTTCACCCTGTCTCTCTCGTCCGTTCTCATCACCACAGATTACAATTAATTGAAGCAAGTGAGTGAACCAGGTGCCGATACATTTATAAACAACAGGACGCGTTACAAGCCAGGGTTACTTGTGAGATGATGCCAGCTGTATGGTAACGAATCACAGCCAATCGTCCCACCGAGTCCGCACTGACACCAGACACACCACCACACTGATATTTCATTAATGATCGCAACCAGACCAAGACATTAACGGCCAATTAAACGACCTACTGTGAACGAAAATTATATTGGTAACCACAGCCTTCAGGAACGGAGCGGCAAGTCGATCAGCTCTGAGGTCGCGGTGGAGTGATCTCTCTCCAGCCGGAAGGACGTCAGTAGAATCAAGGGCGGTGTCGTCTCTTTAACAGAGGCTTGGTGAACTCTGGACATGTGAGAATTATTTTAGAGAGAGAGAGAGAGAGAGGAGAGAGAGAGAGAGAGAGAGAGAGAGAGAGAGAGAGAGAGAGAGAGAGAGAGAGAGAGAGAGAGAGAGAGAGAGAGAGAGAGAGAGAGAGAGAGAGAGAGAGAGAGAGAGAGAGAGAGAGAGAGAGAGAGAGAGAGAGAGAGAGAGAGAGAGAGAGAGAGAGAGAGAGAGAGAGAGAGAGAGAGATATCAACATCCCGATACCATTTGCGGCCATTGAGGCTACGATCAATATCTATTTTTTCGCGTGTGCCTAAAACAATTCGCCGAAGCAAGTAAATATTGAGTTTATTCGACAGCACAACAAACCAAGGTGAGGTGTAATTAGAAGGTTTCTGAAGCATGGTTTCAGGAAGGGTAGGATTCGTTGCTTCGCCATTTGGTTAATTGAACTAAGAAGACAGGAAGGTGGGTTACGCGTGATGCCTTGATTCAGCAAATGAACCATCTGCTCAGACACCTTCAACAACGGGAAGTGAGGCTACGCGTGTTGAACTAAAGAACCAAACAGAGAGATTGTCTGTAGCCCTGCGGGCACATGCCTTTTAGTGAATAAGGGAGAATCTCCTGCAACGCTTGTAAACTCACACGCGCCTTCTCAGATCAAAATCAATGGTGCATCGATTCGAAGTTAAACACAAATAATAAGCGGGGTGTCTCAGAAGCACAAAATCAAATGTAACATTTCAGTGGAATGCTCAGCTGAAGAGTCGTCAAGTCACCCGGGCGTTGCAAGCATTAAAAATCACAAGTGCTCCAGGTGAGGCTCGAACTCACAGCCTCGGCATTTCTCCGCCGTGTACTGTCATATAAGTACCGCGCGCTGACCGATTGCGCCACTAGAGCCCACTGCTGCAAACGCGAGTTTTGTACACATGGAAAGAAAATGTAGAAGAAATTTACATATATCATAGAGCATAGAGCTTCAATATGTACAGCGCGTGAAAGGCCGTTCGGCCCACAATGTATTGCCATACCAGCTAAAAAGCAAAACAAAGACAGTCAAATTCTAAACCCTCCTTCCTACCATGTCCATATCCCTCGATCTTCCTTACATCCATGTGCATATCGAGTCAGCAAATGTGCACATCAAATACCACCTATAAATTTGCTGATAATGCAAACGTTGTTGGTCGAATCTGAGATGGAGACGAGAGGGCGAATAGGGGCAAAATATGTCAATGAGTGGGTGTCGCAGCAGCAACATTGTAACGAACGTCAGAAAGACGAAAAAGCTTAATGTGGACTTCAGGAAGTAGAGAGACACCAATCCTCATCGAGGGATCAAAAGGGGAGGGAGTAAGCAATTTCAAGTTCATGGGTGTTAAGATCTCTGAGGCCTTAACCTGGTCCCAACAAATCGATACGGTTATAAAGAAGGCAAGATAGTGACTATAGAGTACTTCATTAGGAGATTAACGAATACACTAAAAAAAACAAACAGACTTCTGGAGAGCATTCTGACAGTCTGCATCACAGTCTGGTATGGGGGGTGGTGGGAGGTGTTGCTACTCTACCGGAAGGGAAGATGGGGAGCCTTATGATCACGCCGATGTAAGCAGAGAGCTATGGATGGTGGAGAAAAAGTGAGCACTCGCTACTCAGTAGGCGAAAGTTAAGTGCAGACTTTCCATTAGTGCAGGTGGCAGGCAACAATTTCAGTCTGATACTCAAAGGAACAGAGCAATCCAACCATTCTCCGGCCAAATGTAGCGTCCAGACTTGGATGGCAGTCTTTGTTATGTTGGAAAAAATGACGCTGGAGCTTTTCCCTGGTGGGGAACTGAAGGGTCCTTGATGCTAATCTTCATGCTCTCTTGAATCTTTCGTTGCACGTTGTTACTCTGTACGTTCAGACGCCACATTAGGGCAGAAACTTGAGTTTTCATTTTAGTTGATTATCAGTGATTCTCAGCCATCATGTGAACCTTCACTTACCTTTTGCGCTCTAGGTCCCTCCAATAATATGCCATCAACGCCGTTAAATCTGGGCCACCAAGTGAGAGATTGCTAGTTACCGACACGCTAGCTAATGGCTCATGACATTCAGTCTGCCTTTGAAAATCGGTCCAGTAAGACTGAGAAAATAATCATTTCACAAACTCCACAAGTGCTTCTCATTGATACTCTCCTTGTGAACTCTGCTGGGTCAAATTCGCAATAGCTGACACAGCAGCATATAGTTAGACCGATGAACGGACAAAAACAGACAGGAGAGGGCAGCCAGCCAGATAGATGAATAGAGAAGAAAGAAAGAAAGAAGAAGAAAGAAAGAAAGAAAGAAAGAAAGAAAGAAAAGAAAGAAAGAAAGAAAGAAAGAAAGAAAGAAAGAAAGAAAGAAAAGAAAGAAAAGAAAGAAAGAAAGAAGAAAGAAGAAAGAAAGAAACACATAGACTGTTATGCAGACGAGAAATACTCAGTGATGAAGATTCTTACTCTGGAATGAAGATTCTTACTGGAGGATGGAGATTCTTTGGGATGGATATTCTTACTCAGCGTGGTTTAATCAGATGCGAGAAAGGGGCACGGCATCGTCATAGAAGCAGCGAGAGGGCAGCTCAGCCGGTGCAAGAACAAAAGACATCGCAGTTCATCCCGAATCCTTGCAAGCCGGTCCTGGTTGATGATCAGATGTCCTCTTTGCTCTGCCTCGCGATGCCAGTGGAGAATGCCGGAGGCAGGGAAAATAGTTGTGAGGTCAGTGGAATGAGTTTCACCAGAAAACGCAGGATCAGCCATGTGGTCCGTACACAAGTATTCCGGAGACCGTGCACCCAAGCCCGGTGATTCTTTGTTCTAATGTGGAAGCGACAGTTTTGTGAATAATGAAAATGCAGCAGCATGGGTCGCAGAGTGGTGACGAAATCGCTGCGACAAATGCCTACATCTGAGGGAGCTCAACACCTTCCGCTAACGTCAGTTAAAACTTACAGTTCCAATAAACCTATAACTTCATATTAGATACCCCCTGATATGGAGAAGTAGTTAACATTAATGAACAATAGTATGTCTCTAATTATTTTAAAACTTCCTTTTGAACGTCTTCTTCTTCCTCCATTTCAAGAATTGAATGCTAGATTCTCTCTGATATCTGAAATGTTTCATGTTCGGCAACTTCCTGGTGAAACCTTTCTGCAGCGGTTTCACTGCAATCACATCCAAACATTATGATACTCTGATTAGACCATAATTATATGGCACTGCATCATGACCTTTCCGGTTCGTGAAGGCAGGTATTCGGAATGTGTTGAAATGCACATTACTCTACCCGTTCCCTACCTTCATTCATGTTTGAAATCCCATTCCCTTCCCCTTCTCTACATCAGCAGGTAAGAACCCATTCATTCTTTGTCAATATCCCAACCCAACTCATCCATGGAAGGTAATGACCTCAATAGTGACCCCTGTTTGCCCCGTCGATGACCATTTGCCAGTATTTCATCTGCTTTTATGTCACAGCCTCGTTCGACAATTGCAGTTCAACCTCGAAGAGCTCTCGCGCATTTTCAGACGTGATTCGCCTGCCATTACAGCATGAAACTAACGTCTCCAGTTCATTCCATTCCATGGATCGGCCATGCGCATTTGGTAATTTATGATTCGTTTTCGTCAGTGTACGTCACGTGAAAGGTGTTCGTTCAAGGTCTGAAACAGAAACAAACAGACTTGTGCAGTGAAGGAGAATCAAGATAACGATCACCCTCGGACTTTAGGTCAAGAGTAAATGTGTCCATTTTCAAGATGGAGGTTGTGGGGCTATGAAAGGTAAGTTAAACTATGGCGTGTGAAATACTGGTGGCTCTTTAGGGTTTTATCGTACTAGGACGAGAAAGGAACCAGGTTATCACCATGGAAAAATGGAGCGGGCAGTTCAGTCGTTATAAGAGATTTGTGCTTCCATACCAGATCACGATGCGGTCTGTCAGATATTCTCCAGTATACACCCGTAGATGTTAATATGAGTTTTGGATGACATCACTAATCTGCACGAACTGAGATAGTACAGGTTGTAAATGCTGGTAAACCTTTCCAAAACACTGCTAACAAATGCTGCTCCTCTGGGCCTCTACACGAACAATTCCAGTCAATATTTAGATAATTATAGCCGAGCTGCAAACTACTCTGGTGTCCTTACAATTTCCATAAGTTGGTTGCATGTATTTATTTCTCTCCTGCTAGCATCTCAAAAATCTTTGGAAATTGAAGCACATAACATCTCAGGAACCCCCCCCCCCTCCCCCCATGAACTCTGCGTTACATCTCGAAAGCTGCCCAGAGGGAGGTAGGTGATTGATAGTGTCGATGAATTCCAGTGTCAGTGTCGCACAGGGTGGAGTACAGTGCTGAGTGTGCAAAGGTCTATGTGGTTAATTCACAATGTTCAGAGTTGTATATGTCTGTGTCCTGGTTTTGAAAATCTGGATTTTGTAAAGTTCATTATCTACGCAACCAGCTGCTGTATGTTCTTGTACAGGCTCGTATGCACGACATGTTTATATGATGGTTACACCCTCCTCTTTCTCAACGCGCTGAGTAGAAACAGAGTTTGCTTTCTGATTATCCACCTCCCTGCGGTGCCGTGCTGGAGCTACACTGGTCAGTGTACATAAAGTTCAGAGCTGGTTTGCACAGCTGGTGTTCCTGTGGTGGTGCAGGTCGCTGGTGTACTCAGCGGGCTGAGAATGATCGGCTCTGAATGCACAGTGAAATGTGGGGTTGTTCGTGTCTTTACCTCTTCAGCAAATATGAGCCTTCACAGAGCAGTGTTGCGTTTATTGGGATTCGTGTTCCTCCATTTTGGTGCCCCAGCAGTCCAGAGCTGGTGATGTTTATCGATCAGAGTTACAGTACAAACCTGTTCTGTATTATCAATGTTATATATGATCAATCTCGGCACTTGTATTAGACTCTTGTGCTGGCCTGTACAAACACTGGCCAGAGCTGTGCTCTGGCAGCTCTGTCTGCTTGTTTGCAGTGCCATTGCGTTTAGAGAAGGGTGTTCTTGTTACACAAACTAATCTTGTATATCGTGCCCACTGTCCCGTTCCTGCAGCTCGGCAGGTTAATTCTCCCGGAGGATCTGACCACCTTAGCTCTGAACACTCTAATTGGTTGTTCCCAGCACCCATGCAGGAATTTCCCAGATGTAAACGACAGTCAGGGTCGAAATAACAATTTCATCACATGCAGACTGGGCTTCAAACAATTGAACAATATACATTAAACAGTACAGTACAGGAATAGACCTCCCCACCCTTCCTCAGCTCACTGTGTGTGTGCTGTCAATGATGACAATTTAAGCTGCATATGTGCCTGCATGTGGTCCGTGTCCCCCACAGTTATGCTCCTTGATCGAACACCACCTCCTCCGTAATATCACCATACGAGCTTTCTGATCTCATTCTTCCTTCTCTGTCACTGTCTCTCTTCCTCTCGCGCTCTCTCTCCCAAGCTATCTCTCGCAATGCCTCTTCCTCTTTTCCCCTCTCTCAGGTATCTCCTTTACAACCCTCCTCTTTCTCTCTTTCTATCACTCTACTCTCCTATATTTATTTTTCTCTCTCCTGCAGTTAAAAGTTAAAGCAATTTTGTTCCATCTTAATCTGTAAAATGTTGAATTTCCCCATGGGGATGAATAAAGTATCTATCTATCTATCTATCTATCTATCTAAAACTTCTGTTGCTGGAAGATAGTTGAAGAACCTACAGTTAAAGAAAGCGGAGAAAACAAGAGTGCAAGAGGAAAGGAAAGCGCGAGTTATTACGGGAGCAGGAGTGGTTGGTACCGACGGAAATATGCTCCAGGATCAGGTAGTTTTGTCAGAACCAGAAGACTGAGGGTGACAGGTTCGCCTGAAAATTATAAAGGTGGGAGGTGAGTGACTGCAAAGGTGATTTCGGTGTAAATTTATAAAGAGTCAACCTTTCGGGTTGACACTCTTTATCAAGACTCTGATCTTGGGTGCGCTGTTTGTTTTGTAACTGTGATCATCACATTGTTTCATTGTATACACAAGGCGGGTTGCAGAATAGGGAGCAAGAAGACAGCCGAATTATAAATCTTCATGTCATTCATTTCTGACGTTTCATGAGCTTCAACACAGGATTCCACGGGTATCTCACCGCATTCCTTAGTTCCTCCCGGAATTTGCTCTGGGTCAGGACGTAAATGAATGTATTAGAACAGGAACTGAGTATCTGCAGCATTCTGTATGTCGTTTCTGTGATTTAACGGGGTTCAGTGACAGAATAAGCAACACTCTTTGAAATCGTTTGATAGATATAAAATATCACTTGTGTTACCCACAACAATATGAAACTACCGGTAATGCTGAAGAGCAAAGCGATAGATTTCCGTCGGTTCTTCATCTCCCGGTCCTTCTCATTCTCTGCACTCTTTTGTCTCCGGAGCGCACTGCGGGCTTGACTAGCCGCTAGAATCCGGTTGACAGTCAAAATATTGAACAACAAAATCAGAAAGAAATGGGACATAAGGTGTACAAATGCGGTGAAGAATCGCAAACTCAGCCCATGAGAGAGAGTTTCTATAGCTTGGTGTCAGAACACAATACCAGGGAACACTATTAAATATTACCTTATGTTCCGATGCAAATTCCCAGGGAACACTCTCCAAACAGGCCAGCACACTTACTGTTCCGATAAACACAACCGCCGTTCTCTCTGTGCAATATTTTATTTTCAGCTTGTCACAGCAAATAGCCACAAATCGACCGACGGTGAAAGCGACAGTCAGACAGACAGAGGTCGCTTTACTCGCAAAAATCAACCAGAAATGGAGTTTACACACAGGAGTGATGATCAGGAATGATTGGGGAAAATAATACCAAGCAGTCCACCTCAGCAGCGGATCGGAGATAACGACCAGGAGATCGGTCACGGCCATTCCCACCATGTAGCGAGTGACACATTTGGAGAGACCGCACTTTCCCCGATACAGGCTTGCAATCGTCATCAAGTTCGTTGGGACAGAGGCAGAGAAAAGCAAGAACAGAAATTACAGAGCAGAAACTAATTCAGCAGTTTGAGGGGATCCTGCAATATTTCCAGTTCATTGTCGCATTTAGTGAAAGTGTCAAGAGAGGGCGCATGTCATCCAGAGACAGAAGAGGATTTTGCCCTGTAAAATGAAGTCAAAATGATTCCTATATTAATTCCTAAATTTGAAGCCGCAGAGGAAAACTAAAGCCGGGTTATCACCCTCCTAAGAGTCTTTTTTTTACCCCTCCCTTCGCGTCACCTTGGATGAAATTAGTAAATCCGGACGCTGATTGCACACACACACACACACACACACACACACACACACACACACACACACACACACACACACACACACACACACACACACACACACACACACACACACACACACACACACACACACACCAGCAGAGATACGAAATAGAGAACAAGGTAGGGTGACAACGGTCAAATGACGATGTTACTGTTGAAGAAACTGAAGAAAATCTGTAGAAATGGGAGGTCCAAGGCAACACCGAGTGAGAACAGGAACATCTCTGCTGAGAATTGTGTGCGTGATGTTGCTGATGTAATAGAATTTTGTGAGCATGTCAAAGCTGCCTGAGGTCAGTCGAAAGTTGTGAAGAAATATTTCTGGCTGCCAAGTAATGGGCAGTCTGGTTAAATAATTCATCCTCTACCTGTATGTCTCTGCTACAGTGTGAGAACGTAATGTTCATACACTTTTACATATTTCGTCCATAAATCTGGCACTGAATCATCTTTTGTGATTATCTTCATGTTTTCTTCAATTTACATTTTACACAACTATATTAATCAATGCACCCATGCACACACCCCAAACATGTTATCCCCAAGTACGTGAGCACCCCATATCCACGTTTTTGTGGGTGTATCTGGGTGTTCAGGCGGGTTGGTTGTGATCTTGGTATTTCTACGGATGTGGCGGTCTCCTCATGGATTTTGAGATGCCTGGGGTTTTTGCTGTCAAGGCAGCCATCTCGTGTTTGAAACCATCCTGTGCCTGGATCATCCAATATGTGGGTTGAGGTGTACATGCACTTTGGGGTGAGTTCTTATTTAGAGATCTGCGAAGATAGGGGGGTTCACACGGATTTTCGTGATCTGTGCATATTTAGGTGTGCACTGTTGAGTATGAGGGTAAACATGGCTTTGTGGTGAGAAGCAAATTTCAGTGTGTCTGCCGATCTGTAAACAATTTTGGAGCATTTGTCAGGATTTTTTAATGTCGATTCAGACTTTTTCTGAACTGGTTGAAATGATTCCTGCTCTGAAATAATCCATTATGCGTTTGGAAGTGTCAGCGTGTTTTAGGTGAGCACTGATTTAGGGATTGCGCAGATTTATGGGGATGTTTTCGGAATTCTGAGATCTCACAGAGTTTTGGTGTCTGCGGATTTGGAGTTGTGACTTGTCTAAATTTTGCATCATTTACAGATACTTTCATAATAGATATACTTTTAATGTACCACAGTATTCTTGTTACTTTATGGTGGCGGCAGCAATTTGGTGATCTGTTTGAAGTTATCCTTGCTCTGGGAAAATCTAATGTGCATGTCAACGGGCTTGTGGTCAGACTGAAATTGGGATTGCGCCGGTATAGGGGTGCGAGGTTGAATATGTGGCTCCACGCAGATTTGCTGTACAACCATACATTTGTCTAGTGGTTGATCTCCAAATGAATTCTGGGGTATATGTGAATTTTTAATGTCGAGACAGTCATTTTCTGAATTCTTTAAAATGATTCTCATTCTGTGATTATGCATTGGGCGTGTCAGAGTGATTAGGGTGCGCGCCGATTTGGGGATAGAGCAGATTTAGGACGTCCGCTACAAATTTGCGAAGCACAATAATTTACGAAGCCATCATGTGTACTACTCGAAATTATTATTTTCTGGGATACTTAAAACGCATTTGAGGTTCCCAGCGGGTTTGATGCACAGGTGGATTTTGGGTGTGCTCTTTCTTGAGGATGTGTGCGTATTTGGGGTACACATGGGTTTGAGATGCGAACAGAATTGGAAATTGCGCAGACTTAAGGGTTTCTTCTCCGTTAAAGGGATGCAAACCGATTGGGGGTTTGTGCATCTACACTCCATCCGCCGAACAGGCGGTATCTTCAAGTGGTCACCCATTTTAATTCCACTTCCCATTCCCATTCCGATATGTCCATTCATGAGATCCTCCACTGTCACGATAAGGTCACACTTAGGTGCGAGGAACAACAGCTTATAATCCGTTTGGTTAGCTTCCAACCTGATGGCATGAACATTGCTTTCTCAAACCTCTCCTTCACCATTTCCACCCCTTTGACCCTCTCACTTAATATCTCCTTGTCCGCTATAGCCTCACTATGGTCCAGCTCCCTTTACCCCATTTTTTTTCATTCTTCCATAGCTTTCTGTCTCTTTCAGCAATCAACTTCCTAGCACTTTGCTTCATCCTTCCACCTCCAAGCTTCACCTGTCGTCTGGGGTTTCTCTTTCCCCTCATACTATCTTTCAATTCTACTCCTCTGCTTTTTTTCCCTCCAGTCCTGCTGAGGGGCTTCGGCCCGAAACGTCGACTGCGTTCTTTTCCATAAATGCTGCCTGGCCTGAGAAGTTTCTCCAGCATTTGGACTAAACACCACCCCCCCCACCCGTTTTGTTAGGTATTCAGTTATATGGGGCAGTAATGTACAGCATACAAGACTGCATATACCTTTGATCGAGCTAATCGCATTCAGCCGACTCAAGGAGTTGGGTAAATCTCCAGTTGAATTCTATGCACAGGAGAGGAAGTTACAATATGGGTGTCTTAGGAATGCATTGCCGTGAATGACCGGGACACGCTGTTATATTATCACACTGGTCAGTGTTAAGGCTCCAAATATAACAACATTATCATCATGGTCATCGATGGTCAAATTCATGTGCACCCTCATACTCAGCAGCAGTATGCACGTATCTCGAAAATGCGTGTGAGTCCCAAAATCTGCGCATTTCCCCAAGTAAGGACGCACATTCGATGACCCCGACGAAGAATCATTTCAAACACAAAATGGCTGCATTGACGCTAAAAGCCCCAAGCATCCCAAAAGGTTGTGAGCACATCACCAAATCCACCGATACACACAGATCAACCCAAATCCTTATGAACTCGCAGATACACCCAAAAAAATGTGGCGACTCCATATTCGCCGACACCCCCAGATATGCTATCCCCAAATACGAGCGCATCCACATATTCAAGAACAAACCCCAAAATCCGTGTGCATCCATGTGCACCCCGAGACTCTGTGCAACCCATTTTCGCTTTCACGCATAATTTCTGCAGCGCGCACCCTAAACCCGCTGACACCCCCACATGTCCATGGGATTTTCCCAAGCAAGATACATTCGAAACAGTTGGGAAATTGGCAGACTCGACGTTAACAATCCGCACTCAACACATTCGGGTGCAAATCCTGATCGGCCAACACACCCAAATCTATGTGCATCTCCAAATACGTGTGCACGGCCATGTTTGAGACTAAATTTCGAGTGATGTCTGAGTTTCTTCCTGAAATCTCAGCGGTAGTTCTTTTCTCGCATTCCCTTCAAACTTGCAGCAATTTCTAAAAGCACAGCGCAGTACATTTAAATGTGAATTTAAAGTATTTTACAGCATTGATTAAGAATTAGACCAATAGTCTGTAAAGTTGCCTAGCGCTCCGGACTTTCGGAATTTACTTTAGCAGAGTCTTTGCACTGATAATTCAAAACTGCCCGCCATGAATCCACAAAAGATGTGCACATC
This sequence comes from Hemitrygon akajei, assembly GCF_048418815.1. Taxonomy (NCBI): domain Eukaryota; kingdom Metazoa; phylum Chordata; class Chondrichthyes; order Myliobatiformes; family Dasyatidae; genus Hemitrygon; species Hemitrygon akajei. Next base: position 2,354,202 of record NW_027331992.1, on the reverse strand, counting down.
ACCAAATCAGTGCGCACTCCAAACACACTGACACCCCACATACATAATAGATAATTTCAAAGCAGAATTCATGTCCAACAGTTCAGAAAATGGTTGTTTTGACATTTAAAATTCGCACAACCCGAAATTACGATTGCAACTGTTGATTAGTAAGCAAAGAGCCCCCGGAATATACGAACATCACATCTAATTACGTCCCCTAATTAACTACAGATCCCTAAATTGGCGCGTATCCCCAAATCCTTGTGTATATTTTCCGCCAAACCCTAAATCTACGCACACCTGAAATCAGTGCTCAACTGAGGACTTAACTTTATTTGAGGACTCAACTTTAAATCCGTGTGCATTCCCAAATCCAAACTCTCACCATAGCAGTGTGCACCCCTTATTCTCCGACACTGTCCAATATCTGCGCGACCCAATTCAGTGCGCACCCAGGGACTCTTGGGAATAATGCACAAGGTGCAAAATCAGTTCATACCCCTGAGAAGGAAGGATTCAAAGGGGGGAAAGGTGCCACAGTGGTTGACAAAGGAAGTCAGAGTTTGCATAGCATTAAAAAAGGAAGTATGACAGAGCTAAGGTGAGTGGGAGGACAGATGATTGGGAAGTTTTTAAGGAACAACAGAACTTAACTAAAAAGGCAATACGGGGAGAAGAAATGAGGTACGAACGCAAGCTAGCCAGGAATATAAAGGAAGATAGCAAAAGCTTTTTTAGGTATGTGAAGAGAAAGAAGATAGTTAAGAACAATGTTTGGCCCTTGAAGAATGAATTGGGTGAAATTGTTATGGGAAACACAGAAACGGCAGAATAATTTAATGAGTATTTTAGATCTGTTTTCACTAAGGAAGGCACAAGCAGTCTCGCAGATGTATGGATGGGCCAAGGACATAGAGTAACAGAGGAAATGAAACAGATTGACATTAGGAAAGAAACGGTGATGAGAAGACTGATGGGACTGAAGGCTGACAAATCCCCAGGTCCAGATGGTCTGCATCCTAGGGTACTAAAGGAGCTGGCCCTGGAAATTACGGATGCATTGGTAATCGTTTTCCAATGTTCCTTAGATTCAGGATCAGTTCCTGAGGATTGGAGAATGGCTAATGTTATCCCACTTTTTAAGAAAGGAGGGAGGGAGAAAACAGAAAACTATCGACCTGTCAGCCTGACATCGGTGGTGGGGAACATGCTAGAGTCCATTATTAAGGATGAAATAGTGTCATATCTAGATAGCAGTGATTGGATTGGGCCGAGTCAACATGGATTTACCAAGGGTAAATCATGCTTGACTAATCTGTTGGAGTTTTCATAGGATGTAACCAGGAAGTTAGACGAGGGAGATGCAGTGGATGTAGTGTACCTCGATTTTCAGAAGGCATTTGATAAGTTCCCACATAGGAGATTGCAGGGTAAAATCAAAGCTCATGGCATCGGGGGGAAGACATTGACATGGATAGAAAACTGGTTGTCAGATAGAAAGCAAAGGGTAGCGGTAAATGGGTATTTCTCAGAATGGCAGGTGGTGACTAGTGGGGTGTCACAGGGCTCGGTATTGGGACCACAGCTGTTTACAATTTACGTCAACGATTTAGATGAAGGCATTGAGAATAACATCAGCAAATTTGCTGATGATACTAAGCTGGGTGGCAGTGTGATATGTGAAGAGGATGTTAGGAGAATTCAGGGTGACTTGGATAGGCTGGATGAGTGGGCAGATACTTGGCAGATGACGTTTAATGTGAATAAGTGTGAGGTTATCCACTTTGGGAGTAAGAACAGGAAGGCAGATTATTATCTGAATGGTGCAGAGTTAGGTAAGGGAGAAGAGATACAAAGAGATCCAGGAGTCCTAGTTCATCAGTCACGGAAGGTGAATGAGCAAGTGCCGCAGGCAGTGAAGAAGGCTAATGGAATGTTGGCCTTTATTATCAAGGGAATTGAGTACAAGAGCAAGGAGCAAATGCTCTTGCATTTGTACAGATCCCTGGTGAGACCACACCGGAGTATTGTGTACAGTTTTGGTCTCCAGGGTTAAGGAAGGACATCCTGGCTGTAGAAGAAGTGCAGCGTAGATTCACGAGGTTAATTCCTGGGATGTCTGGACTGTATTACGCAGAGAGATTAGAGAGACTGGGCTTGTACACGCTGGAATTAAGGAGATTGAGAGGGGATCTGATTGCAACATATAAGATTGTTAAGGGATTGGACAAGATAGAGGCAGGAAATATGTTCCAGTTGCTGGGAGAGTCGAGCTCCAGAGAGCATGGTTTGAGAATAAGGGGTAGGTCATTTAGGACAGAGATAAGGAAAAACTTCTTCTCCCGGAGAATTGTGGGGGTCTGGAATGCACTGCCTCGGAAGGTAGTGGAGCCCAATTCTCTGGATGCTTTCAAGAAGGAGCTAGATAGGTATCTTATGGATAGGGGAATCAAGGGATATGGAGTCAAGGCAGGAACCGGGTATTGATAGTAGATGATCAGCCATGATCTCAAAATGGCGGTGCAGGCTCGAAGGGCCAAATGGTCTACTTCTGCACCTATTGTTTAGTGTCTATTGTACATAAATCCGCTAACATCCAAACTTGCAGTTTAGAGTCCTTTCAAAAATTCAGAAAGTGGATGGCACGACTTTAGAATCCGCACAAAGCTCAAAATTCATGTGCAACTTCAGATCCGCCAACACGCCCAAATCTTTATCTCACCCTAAATCCGTTTCCATGTACACAATGTCAAATCCATGTACACTTCAAATATGTGCACCACCTCACTAGGAGCGCACCCCAAAATCCATGCGAATATCATACCCTGGGAGAAACCCACCCGCACATTAGATTATCCCAGAGGAAGTATCATTTAAAATACTTCATGTCAAGAATCAAATTAACTTCATTATTCACGTGATCTAAATGAAACAACATTGAGAATCGGCACACCTCCAAACCGCAGACACCCAAAATGAGTGAGAAATCCGTGTGCATCTCCAAATGCAAATGCATCCCCACAACTTCAAAACACGTTAATTAGATTATCGCAAAATAATAATTTTAGACGTTCACAAGATGACAAAATCTGTGTACAAAGCCCCGGGTGTCAGCGTGTTAGGGCTGCGCATAGATTTGGTGATGCGCACCAATTTGACGATGCACATGGATTTGGTGATGTGCGCTGATGGGATACACATAGATTTGTGTGAGTTGGCGGATCAAAATTTGCGTCTGGCTGCCTTTTTCTCAATTGTTTTTATTGACTGTTGCTCCGGGAAAATCTGATTTACCCGTGGTGGAGTCCGCAGGTTTAGGGTGCGCACTGAATTGGCGATTGCGCAATTTTACTTTCTGTCGTCGAATATGGGTTGCACACCTGTGGTTCATATGGATCTGCGGTTGTGCATGGATTTCGGAGCGTTCTCTAATAAAGGGTTGCAAACTGATTTAGGGGATCGCTCCGATATAGGGGTGCGCACCTTTTTGGCGATAGCAGATTTTGGGTAGTTGGCGAGTCTCCAAGTTTTTGTGAATGCATATCGATTTGGTGACGTACTTAGAGTCTTGGGATACGTGGTGCTTTTTACTGTTAAGACAGCCATTTTGTGTTTGCATTGATTATTCGTCTGGATCATCTCATATGCCTGTAGGATTGTCAGCGGATTTGAGACGCTCTCGTATATGGGATGTGCGCAGATTTGGGGGTGCGGACGGAATTTAGTGATCTGAGTACAGTTCGGGGTGTAGTCCTGAATATGGGGCTGCACACGGATTTGCGTTGATACGCAGATTTGGGTGTGTCACCGATCTGCAAAAGGATTTTGGCTTTCTAACCTCGAGACGGTCATCTTCTGAATTGATTGAAATGCTTGCTGGCATCCATCATGCATCTGGGGTGTCAGCCGTTTTGGGGTGCGCACCGATTTTGGGATTGCGCAGATTTAGGGCTGCTTCGGCGAACAGATTTAGTGAAAACAGCGGATTTGGGGGTACATACTGATCTCTTTAGGAGAGTTTCGGCGAATACGTGTGCACTATGATTTGGAACCACATACGTATTTGATGGTGCTTTCTGACTGGGAGGTTGCACAAGCAAATATGGATGCACTGGTACTTAGACGTCAGTGTGGATTTGGAGTGGATTCAGAGAGTAGAATGTGGGTGTGAGTTGCATGGTGTGGCGGGAGCTCTGGATATTAGTTCATTCATTTTCTTACTGCCAGCATTTATACTCTTTCAACTTGATTTATTATGTTAAGCAGCTGTTTTGTCATTGAGATCTTCGAATGCATCTCCCCACCTCATTCAGACTATACAGTCCCCTGAGGATTGGGGATGAGGACAGGTTTAGGTGCATGTCGGCGCATATGGGTGCACATAAATTTGTTGGTGTCGGTCGATTTGGGGTTGTGCTGAAGCTCAAAGTCATTTCATTTATAGTGCCTTTAAATACCTGCACTATGTTCTCGCGATTTCTTTGAGGTGAATGCTGCCACTCTAAAGTGACTGTTCCTTTGGGAAAATCAAATTCCCATGTGTGTGTCAACAGGTTTGGTGGTGTACACGATCTTAGAGTGCTCCCGGATTTGGGGGTGTCTTTGGATTTCGGATCCTGATAAACATCAAGGTTGTTTCATTGACAGGTACATTATTAATAAATACACTTTCATTTTTCTACTCTGCTCTTGCTGTGATTTTTAATTTGGAGGTTGTTACTTTGCGAGCTATTTGAAATTATTTCTCCTCTCTGATAACCTAATCTGTAAGTGAGAGGTGTTGTCGGATTCGGAGTGCGCACCCATTTGGGTGAGCATACGGAATTGGGAGTGCTCGTGGATTTTTGGATGTCGGAGGAATTGGGTTAATGCCAAAATTCAAATTGTTTCGTTTATAGATACTCGGATAAATAATGCACTTTAACGTTGAGTTTTGTTCTTGCTATTTTTAATGTGGATTAATGTGTTTATATTGTCCAGATTTTATTTTTATTACTTCCGAAATCATGTTTATATCATATGAAATTTCATCAAAACGTGCTCATCCATTGAACATTCTGACAACCAATCATTTCACTTTAAAAGCTGTTCTGTATTGATTAGCTGCGTATGCCAGGAGGAGCTCAGCAGATCAGGCAGCATCTGTGGAAAAACGTAAACAGTCGGCGTTTTGGGCCGAGATTCTTCACTGTGAAATGGTTTCTGAAGAAATCACTTACCCAGAATTCGGTATACATTGATCTGTTGTAATGCGATGTACAGTGTCAAAAAACAAAACCTTATCTTCCAACCAGTTTTCTAATCCACCTCAACACCCCAGGTGTCTTTTTTTTGCAGAAATAACATCACCTCTATTGAATGCTTATAGACAAATTATGTCAGGAGTGGGATTCGAACCCACGACCCCAGATGGAGACCACAACACTCCATTTTGTTGGAAATACTTTCATTCCTTGAGTGTGGCGACTTAGAGCACTCGGCCATCCGGACAACTTTTGAGTTGTGTTTCATAACGGAATGAATGTCCGATTTGTAAGCAAAGTCATATACAGACAAACACGCATTTCGCCCTGCATATCGGAAATGAAGGCGAGAGGTTAGGCAGCTTCTGTGGAGAGTGAAGCTGTAAAAAAATTACAAATCGAAGACTCGTGGGACGCGTCTCTTCAAGAACTGGGAAGGACTTTTGCTGAGATGGATGAGAACGCTTGGAAGGCTTATCGCTTTCACATTTAGGGAAGCGGAGAAATAAACGTTTCTAGACAGGAGTGAATCTGAAAACATTGGGTGGGATTTGATCGTGACAACAGAAACTGAACACAGGAGGTTCAATTGTACCGTGCAACGCTGCTTTACAGATGGATGTTGGTAAGTAGACTATAAGGCCCAGTTATCTGATGTTTATGGAAGGAAGCCAAATCGAGATAAGGTTCACAAGAACATAAGACATCGTGCAAAAAGACGGTTCGGTCTCCAGGGTTTGCTTCATCATTCCGTCATGGATGAGTTATGACAGTCAGAATGTTGTTCAGGCTTGTCGGCCAATGTTTAATCTGATAGAGAGGAAACAGAAGCAGGGTCTTTTGAATGTTAGAGCAGATGCCTTTCTGAGAGATAAGACGCTTTAGAGAACGTAATTCGCTCAGGTTCTCTGATCCAGTGGTAACGGCACTGAACACATTAAAGTAAGGCAGGGACAAGCGGGGCAGCCATTGTCTAAGTAAAAGGCTCTTCGCAGGATGTGGAAGGCGGGGAGACGTCCAGAGTTCCTGATGACGAGACCTGCGGGAAGTGCACACAGTTGCATTGTGTAACAATCCGCCTTAAGGTGTTCGAGTTGAATCTGGATATACTCCGGTTCATTCAGAGTCATGGGCGTGATGGACCAGGACATATAGAGTGGTGGGACAGCCAGCGTAAATCAGAGGAATGTTTGATATAGACTGTATTTTCCCAGAGCTCGGATGGCAGCACTGTATTACAGGACTGTTTGCTGCCGGCTGTGATTTTCCAGAACTAGGATGTTGCCGCTTTCTCGCAGGACTGTTTGATGCCGGCTGTAATTGCCCGGACTTCGGATGCTGTCGCTGTCTCGAAGGATTGATAGTATAAACTGTAATTCCATCGTCGTTGTTTGTTTGTTTGTTTGAACGTTTAGCGCTACTTTCTGTTATCAAAATCTTTGCACATCCTGCTAACGTTTTCACTCGCTCACACATTCCACCAAAACAACTACGCGTTACTGTCACTAAATCAGCAGCAGCCATTTTAGTACCTAACGCATGTCATCATATTCCTACCAAAACAGCATTTTTTTCTTGTACTCTTTCCCTGTTTCATTAACTTAATCAACTCAGATAATGGAATAGGAGTCAAATTTGAAGCTTATGTTAATGTCAATAGTTTCTAGGTTAATTCAGTTTCAATTAGTTGTAATAGATTCTAAGCCTTGGTCTAGAAAAATGAATAGGGGGATAAGGCTGATGAAGAAAGAGGTTTTTACGGCTGTTTTAACATAGGTTGAGGATCAGGTATGATCGAGGTGTGTTTTGGTAGGGAGTATAGATGAAATTAAGGGATATAGGAGGATTAGGAAGATTAGTAACAATGATGTGTTGAAGATTAATGAGTTCATAGCTTTAGCTTGGAGTTGCACCAAAAGTTTTTGGTTCCTAAGACCAATAGATGACTATTATCTTTCTAAAGCTTTAAGAAAACCATGGATTTGAACCATCGGTGGGGGAAGTTAGCAGTTTCCCTTGTCCCAGACCTTTATTTGATAATTAAAAAGAGTTTAACTTTTATTTTTAAAACCACAATCTAATGTTTTTATTAAACTATAATTACAGGATGTTCAACCTAGAATTAGTTCTGGTTTGGAGATAAGGAGGAGTGTTGGAATTAGATGGAGATATATTAATAGATGTTCTCGTGTACGGGAGGGATTTATAAAGGGTATATGAGGGAGGGAGAGGGCCTCGTTGTGTTATAATAAGTATATATAGGAAGTAGGAAGCGGTTAGTAGGACGCCAAACCCAGTAATGATAATAGTTCATTGGGATCATTTAAAAAGGGAGTAAATAATAAGAAGTTCTCCTATTAGGTTTGGAGAGGGGGTAGAGCTAGGTTTGCCAGGTTAGTGAGGAATCATGAGGTTGCTATTAGTGGAAGGATAATTTGTAAACCTCGGGTGAGAAGAAGGGAGCGTCCAGGCTAAAGTGCTACACAGCTCTGTGAAAGAATGCGTGGGGCAGAGCAAGGTTAGAAACGGGTTTCTCACCAGGATCACCACCCTCACATCCTCCTTAATGGTGAATGAATCTGGAGAGGATGCTTCCGAAGGTGGGAGTGTCTAACGTTGGAGGGTACAATCTCAGAAATGAGTGCGTCAATTTAGAACTGAGTTGAGGAGGATTGTTTTCAGCAAGAAAGCAGTGACTCGGTGGAATTATTTGCCGCAGGCAGCTGTAGAAGCCAAATCTTTAATTATATTTAAGACAGATGTTGATATATTCCTGATTGGTCAGGGTATGAAGGGATATGGTCGGGGGCTGTGAGCGCTGCCGAAGACTGGGACTGAAAGGAGAAATGGATCAGCCATGCTGAAATGGTGGAGCAGGCTTGATGGGCTAATACTGCTGTTATGTCTTATGGCATTTTAGTAATGTACTCTATATTCTGAAATTTACCACTACCTCTAGCACTCCTGATCTGCCTCCAATTCAACACCTCTCACGCGACGTTCCAATGTCGCCCTTCCCAACATCCTTTGCTCCCATCAGGTTTATAAACTCACTTTCCACTCCATTTTGGCGTATACAGCACTGACAAATGTTTTAGCCTCTCTGGCTCTATGCGCAGCACTGTAATTCCATGCAGAGTTTACCGTGGATCTTCTGCAAAACCTGATGCCTCTGAAATTTCCAATAAACAGTGTGCTTTGCTCAACGGCTGCTTATTTGAATTTGTGTTTACCACAGGACGTTATCAGAATACGAACGATGGAGAGGTAACATCTGTTGAAATGCACAGACGCATATTAAAAATAAACTGATGGCAGCAAAGCTGAGGTGACAGAAGATGATGGGACTGGGTAATGGAATCAATTTTCTATAGTCTGACACCTCATCGAGAAATTTCTATTACCAAACCCTTCCCGTTAACCCTGCCTTCAAAACGTCTGCTTTGCAAATACCTCTTGAGACACAACCACCTGTTTACTACAATAAGCAACCAAAGTGAACTGCTAAATTATCTGACCTTCCCTGTTGTTGAAAGGCTCTGTCTTTAAACTTGTTCACCCGTCAATATCCGTTTTGAAACATCGGAAACCCGGCCTGTCCAGAAGCCATTCCTCTCCTTGTGATTTTCAAGTTTCTGTGATAATTTGGAGTTTAATCAACCAATGTAACGATTACGTCAGCTCATTGACCATTTGCCCAGTTTCCTACTTGAACTGTATGAAGTGTGCAATCTTGCGCCGATTTTGGGATTTAAGAATGGCCTGTCACTTGATTGTTTGAACATATGAATACTTTGCCAAACATTATCCTGTAAACTGTTTTGCTTGAAAACTCCGCTGATTTGCAATTGAACATGGACGTTATCTACATAGACGGCCATTTAATGTAAACACATCTATTCTTCAGCTCTTCTCTGAATTTCCTTTGTGTCAGTGTATTGATACAAGTGTTAGTGAATTTGCAACAATTGCTGTAGTATATATACCAAGGAACTCAAATATCTGTCTTGATAAGAATAGTTTTGTGCTTGTCATTTCAGGGAATGAGCTACATAGGGCATCCAAAATAATATTAAATTAGCGGATATTGCAAACAAAAAAATCATCACTTTTCTACCTCGGCATACTTCTGATTATCACATTTCTTCCGAAGCCCTCTGCGGACTCTATTTGCCTTAATAATATGCCCTACTGTTAACACATTGAACACTAGGATTAAGCCGATTGGTAGCAACGGTGTTAAAATGCTATACAGTAATTCGATTCCTTTCCGTACTAGTGAAATAACGTATTCATATGTGAATGCGCAACACCATGGTTGTACACCACCAAACCTGCTGACACCCACGTATACACATTTGTTTTTCCCAAAAGAAGAGTCACTTTAGTGTGACAGCATTCACCTTAACGAAATCGCGAGAAAATAGTGCTGCTATTATTGAAGACTCTATAAATGAAATGACTTTGAGATTGACCACAACCCCAAATCGACCGACACCAACAAATTAATGTGCACCCATATGCGCCGACACCTACCTAAACCTGATCTCATCCCCAATCGTCAGGCACCCATGTGCACCCCAAATTCATACTGACGTCCTGTGCACCCATATTGGTTGATACATTCCTAAGCTTGTGCAACCTCCCAATCAGAAAGCACCATCAAATACGTATGTGTTTCCAAATCCACCGATCACTGTGCACACGTCCTCGCGGAAACTCTCCTAAAGAGTCCAGATCTGTATGCACCCCCAAATCCGCTATTTTCACAAAATCTGTTCGCATCGCAAATCAGTTGCCACCCATATATGCCGAAGCAGCCCTAAATCTGCGCAAACCCAAAATTGGTGCGCTCCCCAAACCCGCTGACACCCGAGATGCATAATGGATTGTCCCAGACAAGCAAACATTTCAATCAATTCAGAAAATAACCATCTCCAGGTTAGAAAGCCAAAATCCTTTTGCAGATCGGCGAAACACCCAAATCTGCGTGTCAACCCAAATCCGTGTGCAGCCCACATTGAAGTCTACACTCTTAATATCTGATCACTAAAATCCGTCCGCACCCCCAAATCTGCGCACATCCTCAAATACGAGAGCACCCCACGGGCATATTAGATGACCCAAACACAAAATGGCTGTCTTAACAGAAAAAACCACTACGTAACCCAAAATCCCAAAGTCCGTCACCAAATCGATATGCACTCACAAAAATGTGGGGACTCACATTTGCTATCCCCAAAAAGGTGCGCACCCCGATATCGGAGCACTCCCCTAAAACAGTTTGCAACCCTTTATTAGAGAACGCTCCTTAATCCATTCACAACCCCAGATCCTTATTAACCACAAGACCTTGTACAACCCATATTTGACGACAAAAAATAAAATTGCGCAATCGCCAATTCAGTGCGAACCCGAAACCCACGGACTCCGCCACTTGTACATCAGATTTTCCCGGAGCAACAATCAATAAAAGCAATTGAGAAAATGGCAGCCTCGACATTAATAATCCGCACGGAAATTTGTGATCCGTCAACTCACCAAATCTATGTGTATCCCATGATCGAAAAGGCAACCCAAATCAGCGAATATCACCAAATCCATGTGCATCGTCAAATTGGTGCGCATCACCAAATCCATGCGCAGCCCAAACACGCTGAAACCCCCACATTCATTTGTGGGGCTCGTTGTACACAGATTTTGTCATCTTGTGAATGTCTGAAATTATTATGTTGAGATAATCAAATTAGCGGGTGTGTGTCCACGGTTTTGAAGTTGTGGGGATCTATTTGCATTTGGAGTTGCACACGGATTTCTCACGTATTTGGGGTGTCTGCGGGTTGGAGCTGTGCCGAAGCTCAAAGTTGTTTCATTTAGATCACGTGAATAATAAATTTAATTAGAAATTTGACATGGAGTATTTTAAATGTCTCTCCTCTGGGATAATCTAATGTGCAAGTGTGTTTCTCTGCGGGTATGATATTCGCATGAATTTTAGGGTGCGCACCTAGTGGTGGTGCACATATTTGAGGTGTATATGGATTCGGGATTGTGTACATGTAAACACGGATATGGGGGGAGATAAAGATTTGGGCGTGTTGGCGGATCTGAAGTTGCACATGAATTTTGGGCTGTGTGCGGGTTTTAATATCGAGGCATCTATTTTCTGAATTCTTGAAAGGATTTTAAACTGCATGTCAGGATGTTAGCGTTTTTGGGGTGCGCACTGAATTGAGTCGTACAGATATTGGGCAGTGTCTGAGAATAAGGGGTGCACACTGCTATGGTGTGAGTTTGGATTTTGGGAATGCGCACGGATTTAAAGTTGAATCCTCAAATAAAGGGGTGAGCATTGACTTCGGGTGTTCGTAGATTTTAGGGTTGGCATTTAGGTATTTTGGGGTGCGTGCGGATTTTAAATATCGAAACAGCCATTTTCTGAACTGTTGGACATGAATTCTGCTTTGGAATAATCTATTTTGTATGTGGTGTTTCACCGTATTTGGAGTGCGCACTGATTTGCTGATGTGCACATCTTTTGTGGATCATGGCGGGCAGTTTTGATTTATCAGTGCAAAGACTCTGCTAAAGTAAATTTCGAAAGTCCGGAGCGCTGGGCAACTTTACAGAGTATTGGTCTAATTCTTTATCAAAATTGTAAAATACTTTAAATTCACATTTAACGGTACTGCGCTGAGCTTTTAGAATTTGCTGCAAGTTTGAAGGGAATGCGAGAAAAGAACCACCGGTGAGATTTAAGGAAGAAACTCAGACATCACTCGAAATTTAATCTGAAACATGGCCGTGCACACGTATTTGGGGATTCACGTAAGATCTGGCTTCCCATAATGGAAATTATTCAGTTAAACTATCACAGACACACATACTATCCGTGTGCAATGTCATCCCTGAAGGATTTTCGTCTGGGTTGTTAACAATAAAAGCCATTAAAGCAAGTTCTAGCACTTGTGTACACATTAATTTTGGCAGATTGTTCATAATACTTTCTATCTGTACTCATACTCCATCCATATCTATAGAACAGATTCGACAAACCACTCTTCTTCCTGAACTAATCGCCATCCGTCAGGAAATATCCATAAATATGAACATTGCATTCGCATGACCCTATTGCCCTCTCTTGATTTTAATTTAAGATGAGAATGAATGGTTCTTTCCTTTGTTGTACTACTGTCACCGGGCACTCATGAGTTTCACCCCGATAAGTTCAATTCTCAACGAGCGTGACAGCACTGTTAACTCTTTCAATCACGACGTTACAGCCCTGTAATAACAATTTCAAACTGACTAGTGGAATTTGACTGACAGTTGTATCTTTCTTACTGTCATCCAGATGAATTGGAGTATGCTTAGGTAAAGGATCATTGTATTAAAAGCCAGAACATAAGTAAAATATTTAACTGTCCAAATAATCGATAATGACCTTGGGATGTTAGATATCTCGTTTCGTCGGGGTAAATATTCGATTTGCAAATGTCACTGGCGTCAGTCTGTCATCTTTGGAGTTACAAAGCTGATACGGTTTTACTGGTGGCAGCGACCTCGAAAGAGAATGACTCGGAGAGGCCTGGGTCTCAATCGAAGGTGCAGTTGCAAGATCTGTTTTAAGATCTGATTCTGCCTTGTTCTGGTTTCTCTTCCCATGGGACGCCTACCCTCACGAGTTCCATAAGTGGGTACGCATTGGTGTCACTGCCAGCGATGTGATCTCTGCAAGAAGCTGATAGGTGAAGCCTGGTGGCGGGAATGGTAAAGGTCTGCAGAGGGAGGAATCTAATACGCGAAGGGAACGGACGTTAGGAAAAAAAACGAAGGAGGAAGGGGCCAAGTAGCAAGTGATGAATGTGAGAACAGAAAATAGCTGAGAGTATGGAACAGACAAAAAGGTGTTTTTTTTTATTATTTAAGAAGATTTAAACTTTTTTCAGTGTGGTCATCCCTCGAAGTTCGATTGCATTGAAGTAGCAAATGAAGAACACAAGGAATGCTGGAGATGCTGGAAATGAAAGCGGCACAGACAAAATGGTAGATGGACACAGCAGATTAGGCAGCATCTATGGAAATAAATAAGCAGTTAAAGTTTAGGATGAAGTCCCTTATTTAAGGGCGTGCCTGCCAGCCTATGACTGAAGTTGGGTAATATTCACAAGGATTCCAGTATGCCGAATCTACTGATATGTTACAAACATAAATATCTTCATTTGTAGAGGTACTGGGACAGTCACAAACACCCAGTGACGTCCATCATGTTCATTTTCACGAGTAGACTTAGACCCAAGCAAGAAAATCTGATGAAGAACAGACTTACATTTCTTAGGCCGCCATCACTCAACTGTTCTGTCCATATTTAGGCCAGGAATAGGGGTCTAGTTATATGAATACTTGAATACCATGCATACTCGACTCTAGCATTGATAAACAGTTCATCCACAGATTCCGGTGACTAAAGTGAGTTTGTAAATGATCGGAAGATTTTAAAAAAAGATCCAGCAATATGAGAAACTGGGATGAGCTGTTGGCATTTGAAAAGGTATCCCATTTACTGCAAACGAGATGCTCCAGTTTAAGCAATTGGTCTGATCGGATTAAATGTTTTGGGTCTGCTCTTTCGATCTCAGTGATTTTCAAAATCTGCCACGTCGGGAATGTAACTGAGATGGCGTCATCTGTTTGCTCCCATTTCTAGAATCCAATGGTAGTAGTTGTGAACCATTGTCCCAGGAGAGATCATAAAGGATGTAAACTGCATGGACGAAAACATTCAATCAAAAAGAATGCCTGTAACGCAAACGGACCCGCTAATTGCGTGAAAAGAAAATGCTTGAAGCGTATTACCGTGTCGAGAAAATATTTTATGCCTTCATTGCCCTGATTGGCGTTCCAGGTAAGCGAATCCAAGAACACAACAACTCTGTAAGTGAGACTGTTTTTTTTTTTTTTGCTTACTATATCGGCGACCTGCATCCAAAGCCCCGTGTGGTGATAATCCTTTGCTCATTTACACAGTTTTCCTCCCGTAGTTTGCCTATTACTTGCAGCAACGTGACTGAGAAAACTCTATGAAACGTATGGTAAAGCCGTAAATGTAAGCAGCCTTCACGGACACTGTCTAGGTTGGTGTGCCAGCGCTGAGCAAAGGGGTCACATCGGAAGGCTATACTAAGATGGTTTCAGTTGGTTTTGTTCGCTTACAGGGCACATAATAGCAGGACATGTCACAGCGGAAAAAAAAATGAATTGTACTCATTGCAACAGTAGTCCTGTAATGAATACGTTTTCTCCTGAACAAAGGAATTGCTTTGTCTGCCCTCTGAACGTCTTCTTGCTTCCCTTCGGTGTCCAGTTGTTTTGATTAAACGCTCTGTACGGGACAAAAATGGAAAACCGTTTGGTTTGTCCAATCTTTCTGCGACCATTTCACCCTTAACTTTA